>NC_056750.1:385791848-385826848 GCF_019279795.1 Protopterus annectens
GGTAACCGGATGCATAAATAAATGTGCCTCCTGTATGTATTTGCATAGGGTACAACTTTTACATGAAAAAGTACCCTTTTTTGTTAATTCTCAACATATGTGATGTTGACTGTTCCATATTCAATATCTGTTTCAGGTTTCTATTGTTCTTAAAATTTAAATCTGGGGCTTCTCCAACTATGTCACAAATACTGCCATCACTTCATAAGATATTCCAATTGCACCTTATTATGTCACCTGAATATGTGAACATGACATGAATTGGATTTTGAACAGACTTGTTCTCTTCCACATGGTCTTTGGTTTCTGATTGGGATAGTAGGGTTTATCTATGCCATTTCTTAATTTATTAACTTGGTTTTCAAACTCTTTCATATTATACCCCTTTTGAGCAAGATGTAATTTCAGTTCATGTGTGGCTTGAATGAAATAGGTTCATAGGTTGGTACTGAGCTATCTGCCTGAAGGCATATATTAGCCCAGCCACGTTGTGCGGTATTCACCGCCCCTTTAGTAGTTACCTAGACCCTTGTACTAGCAGCTAGTACCCTTGGCCCCTATCTAGTAGTGCTGTTGGTGTGATCCCTGATGTGAACTTTCTGTTACCCATCCACTCATCAAGGTTCCTCTTGAAGAGTGATAGTGAGGGGCTCTGTCTTATGTAGATCGGGACCCTGTTCCATAGTAAGGGAAGTCTCTGCGAAGGGAATCTATCACTCCAGCATGTTCTATTCATTGTTGTGTTGAGGCTTATATCCCCAGAGCGTGTAGCTCGAGTAGATTTGGTTTTGCTAAGATGGAGCATGTTTAACAATTCTGGGTTGGACATGGCTCTGTACATTAGACAGAGATCGCCTCTGAGAATGCAGTATGCAACAGAGAACAGTCTTAGCTTTTTCAATCGTGCTGCATAGGGCAACTGTTTGAGGCCAGTAATTCTCTTGGTTAGGTACCTCTGTGGTCTCTCCAGCTGCTGGAGATGTATAGCCAGGTACATTCCAATTGGTGCATTGTACTCAATAATGGGTCTGATGAGGGAAGAGTAGAGGTGTACCATTACATCCTTAGATCTTGATGCGAACACTTTCATGATCAGATGGGTCACATAGAAGGATTTTCTAACCACTGTGGCAACATGGTTATCAAAGGAAAGCTGGTTATCTACTTGGGTCCCTAGATCCCTTATTTCTTCTTCAGATTTCAGGGGATTACCTCCTATGTTGTAGTTTGCGGGTACTCTGTTTTTTCCAAAGGGGATTACTACGCATTTTTTTGCATTTAGCTTGAGACCATGGCTTTGACACCACGCATCAGTCTCATTTAGGCCCTTCTGGAGGATCTCCATCTCAGCCGGAGACTCTATTATAGCAACCAGTTTGCAGTCGTCCGCAAACTTAGTCAGCCACAGCCCTTCCGTGCTTGCCTGTACTTCTGAGAAGTATATGCCAAACAGGAGGGGCCACAGGACAGAGCCCTGAGGCACACCACTCATTACTGGTCTGGATTTGGACATGGATCCCACTACTCTTACTTTATGGGATCTGTCTGAGAGCCAGTTTGTGATCCATCTTATAACGTAAGGGTTTATGCCCAGGCTGGTGAGCTTATCAATAATACCCGAATGGGGAATGGTGTCAAATGCTTTAGCAAGGTCAAGGTAAGTTGTGTGTACCTCCTTTCCCTTATCTATAGCCTGAGTAACTGTCTCAAAGAAATCCACCAGGTTCAGGAGGCATGATCTGCCCTTGACGAAGCCGAACTGTGTGGGGTCCAGACACTGGAGGTTCCCAATCTCTCCATTTATGAGTTCCATAATGATTCACTCCATAGCCTTACAGATCAGACTGGTCAGGCTTATTGGTCGGTAGTTCCCAGGGTCAGTTGTGGCCCCACCCTTGTGTAGCAGGACCACCGTTGCCATGCACCATTCTCTGGGCACATATCCTGTGGAGAGGCTGAGACTGAACAGGGTATTAAGATGCGGGGTTAATTCCTTTTGGAGCTCGCGTATAACACAGCCTGGGACACCATTTGGTCCCATGGAGGTAGTGTTTTTAGCTTTAGATAGAGCCTTGTTATCCAACGTATCAGTAATAATTGGACTTACACAATCCCCTGGAATGGTAAAAGGCCCTGTAGGTGGTGGTGGTGGGGGGGGGATTTGCACTGAACCTGTCAGCCAAGATGTTGGCAATGTCAGAAGGGTCAGTGTATTTTGTTCCATTTTGTACTAGCTCAGAACAGACCTGAGCATTGCCATTTAGGTTTTTGACGTAGCCATAGAAGGCCTTATGGTTATCCTTGGCAACTTTCTTTTCAAAATTAGCTTTAGTTGACTTGATGAGGGCCCTCAATTTCTTACTAATGCTGATCAGGGATGATTTTTCGACTTGAGATTTGGCCTTTTTTTGTATAAGTCTCCTCCTTTTATTGTAAAGTTTGCTTATGGCCGGGGTGCTCCAGACTGGTTTCTTCTTGCTTGAGAAAGGAGTCTTGGTTTTATTTGGGATAGCATGGTCCATGCAATCCTGATGATGAATATAGAGTGCATTGGTGTAGGATTCCGCATCCTGGATATCATTATCCTTCTGCAAGGGAATAGTGAAGCTTTCCACTTCGGATGCAAGTAGTTTGAAGTTTGCTTTGGAAAGGTTTTTGACTACGTTTTTTTGACTGGGGGAGGTGGAGGGGTGAGGATGCCCAGGGTTATCAGTTTGTGGTCAGATCTGACCAAGGAGGGAGTGATAACGGGTGTGGTACAGTGGACGCCCATATTTGTGATGATTAAATCCAATATGTTGTCCCCTCTAGTGGGGGAACATATTAGTTGTTCAAGGGCATTTGAATTTATAAATTCTATGAATTGCTGAGCATAGGAGTTGGAACATTGGTAGTTCGCCAAGTCTATACCAGGGTAGTTGAAATCACCCAAGATTATGGTGTTGGGTAGGACCTTTATATTTTCCAATGTCTCAAAGAATGCAGAGTGAGCATCTTGGGACATGGTGGGCAATCTATAACCGGCTACAACTTGAAATGTGGTTTTGCCTGTTGATAGCTGCTCATGGATGATCTCTGGGGCATCATGCTGCGCTACTAACCTGGAGATATGGGTATCCTTGATGAATATGGATACACCTCCGCCCTTTGTACTGCAATCCAGTAACTGAGGCCGGAAGGTATGATATGAATTGTAACCTGGCAGTGCTGAGGTGCTCTCTTGGGCCTTGAACCAGGTTTCCGTTACTGCACAAACACTGATTTTCTCCATGCTGAGGAGAGCCTTGAGTGTGTGCATTTTGAGGTTGAGACTTCTGGCATTGAGTAGCATTACCCTTAGTTTTTGGTTACCTGTGCTGGTTACAGTGGTTGGTTTGTCCTTTGAGCCTGGCCTAAAAAAGGCACTATGGGGACAGCAAGAGCCTCGGCCAGTATTCAAAAACCTAGGTGTGACAGGTGCAACCCATCTCTGGCAAAACAGTGAGGCTTGTCTATGATGTCATCCCAGGCAGACAGACACTGGATCCCCTTAGAATGACACCAGAAGCTTAGCCAATTGTTGAAATTGATAATTTTGTCTTTGTATTGTGGTATCATTCTAGGTGAAGGTAGTATGCTACTCAAGGTCAGAGTCATACCAGCTTGGACTACATGATCAGAGAGCTCCTCAATGTCTCTTTTCATGTAGTCCAGGGAGGTACGTCTTAGATCATTCACACCAACATGTACAATGACAGCATCATACTTGTACTTGTTCTGGAGTGACCTAAGTGCTTGTGTTATGTGGCGGATCTGAGCACCCGACAGGCAGCTGACAGTAACCTTCTCCTTGTTCAGCCTGGTGAGTGGAACATCCGTGTGCCTTACTATAGAGTCTCCTATTACTACCGTGTTAGGTATGGTGTTTTGCCTTAAGGGCTGTTGTGAGACACACTGCTGAGGTGAATTATGTGTTTTCTGGCTTGTGTTTGGGGGTGCAGGTTGCTTGCTTGTCTGCTTTGGATGGCACTGTTTCTTTTTCGGATTGGTACCTAGTGCCTCCGAATATGTTTTTGTGTATTTATGCGTATGTTTTGCCGGAGCTTGTTTTGTAGATTCATGTGTGACAGGTGGTGTGATGCAAGTGTGTCCCTTATCCTAGCGCTTAGCCTCCAGTCTGACTGTGTATTTGCATCTCTCACAAGTGTTTGTGTCTAGAGGTAAGAGGAGAGGGTTGTCTGTATACATGAGGCAGTTGTGACATTGCATCAGGATGCCCAATTCCACCAGATGAACTGGAGAGTACACCTGAAGCTGACCTCTGGACATGCTTTGAAGAGTAAATTGAACTTAAGTCCTGTGGATGATCGAGGGTCTTATGCTATATTATAATAGTGCTGTCTAGGAAATTTGGAGAATAATAGTGCTGTCTAGGAGATTAGGACAAGTGCTGATTTCTGTTTAGCAAGTGCTGCAATAAGAGCAACTCATCTGAAGCACTTGGAGTTGAGGCTTGCCTAGTTCTAAGGGAAAATTTACAGCACAGACGTTGTGGGGCCGGGAATAGTATACCCCAACTAACCGGCGCTGCCCAACGCTGCTCTGTGCGCAAGACCGTGCAAAAAGAGAGTTGCAGGGTTTTTCCTCTAGAAAAGTGAGGAAAGTGAGTACAAGAGCTGTTTTTCTCTAAGCAAGTGAGAAAAGTAAGTACAAAAACTGTTTTCCTCTAGGTAATGAAGAAGATAGAGTGCTATAGTAATTAGTAGCTTATGTAGTGCTTACAAGTTCTGAACAAGTGCTGAGCATGAACAAACAAATTTAAGTGCTAAAACTAAGAATCTATATCTGCACTAGATGAGTTACAGGACAGAAACAAGTGCAAATACAGACTTTCAAATCAGAAAGTTGAGAGAGATGGAATAGATTTCCCAAATGGCCAATAACTACAAATTCTGGGCCAGAACCACTACTTATGCGGTAGACAGGTTACCTAGTGCTTACCACTCCCACTGATAAGCTAGAAGGCTTCCATCCAATACAGAAAGGCTTGGAGGACTCAGAAGCTTACATACAGTCCTGGATACAGCAAATCTGTATCTGGAACACTAGTTACAAGAAAGGTAGGAAACAGGCTTACAGTTTTTTTTTTTTGTTTTTTTTTACAGAAAAGTAGCAAAAAACAGTAGTAAAAAACAATTCACATGCAGTGCAAGCTAGCACACTTGAGTATGCAGCAATATTAGACCAAACACAGTTTAAAAAATGCAATTAAATTAAAAAGGACTAAAAGCAAGTGCAGAAAGAGTTTATTAGGTAGAATGTGGTAAAGGGATGGGATGGGGGAGTGTCCCAGATCAAATCTACAGTGGGGCGGGCAACTGCAAAAGCCACCAAATTTAAACTATAAACCAAAAATACGGAGGGTGGGTGGGACAAAACAGTTTCAACAGAGATCTAAGCAAAAACTAACAGCACAAACTTTAAAACCAAAAAAATATTCTCAGCTCATCCCTTGTATGTAATCTTAAATACTGAATCAACTGCTCCTTACTATGTTGGAATACATATATCTGGGATGCATTGCTGTCCCCAGGAAATAAATTTTCTTATAACAATTCTTATAATGGATGACAGTATTAATGCCTTCATTATCACTTAACTCTAATTCAACATCTAAGAAATCAATGGCTGTACCAGAGTAGTTGAGTGTAAATTGTAAGTCAGTGGTGCTTTCCAAATATTGTACAAATTTGTGCAGTCTGTCAGCTGATCCATAGCATAAAATAAAATCATCAATGAACCTTTTATAAAAATGAAGATGTTGACTAAATATGTTGCCATTGAGAACATATTTATGTTCTCAGAATGCTAAAACCAAGTTGGAATATGTATTGGCACATGGAAACTCCCCATTTCTGCCAATATATTTTGTCCTCAAATAAAAATACATTATTCTCTAGAACAGCATGTAACAGCAAAAGTAACAGGTCTATTATTTCCTCTGGAAAAGGTGATCTTATCAGATATAAATGAATTACTAGCTAAAATAACAGTCATTCAGAATGACAGTGAACAGATGGTTCACATCCAATGTTACCATATAAAGATGTTTAAAGTCATTTTGTGTAACCATGTACAATGGCTGGCTTTCCAAAAAATCTTTGGTATCATTTAGAATGCTAGGGGCTACAGGAATAGTCAATTTCAACTCCTTCTCTAAAAAAAATGGATAACAGTTCTGTTACCCATTTCTCACCAGCTACTACAGGCAGGGCCGGCCTTAGCTGAAATGGCGCCCTAGGTGAAGTAGTACTCCAGCGCCCCTTAAGCCCCACCCACACCAGTGCCCCTTAAGCCCCACCCACACCATACTCCTGAAACACCCCTATAAGCCACACCCACATGAAGGTCACTTCCCAAGAAAGCCACTCCAGTCATTTCCTTCAATTATTTAAATGCACAGGAAGAAAAGATACTTTGTAATATAGTTAAACTGCAAGTGAAGTGGAATTATTTTAATAAGCCTGACTTCATCCTAAAGTCATCCCGAGGGGTTTAAGGGTTTTAACTTATGTCAACTTATGGAAATAGCCATCCAGAGCTGTTAAGGAAGTGGCAACTTTTTAATCTGGAGACAAGTTTCAGCTACATCAGACATTTGCTGGATTACTTTGATCCTATAGAAAAAGCTGTAACATCTGAAGTGGAAACCCTCCAACGTGAAATTGAACAAAATTATTCAGCTGATAGCTAGCAAGCTAAACTTGATGAGCTTTATTGAGTTATTTCAACTTTTGATTTTAAACAAGAGACTGAAATCTAAAAAAATTGGCTAGAGACTATGCTGACTTTAAATCTGGAAAAGGTGTGTGTGGGGCTGAGAAAACTTGTTGCTTATGAGGACACATATTAAAGTTCAATGTGAGGATCATTTTAATGTATCCTTCACACATTTTACTGTAAAAGTCATGTCCTCAGAAAATACAAGCCCATGTGCCTTCTTTCAAAGGGATGCTTAAGTTAATCTAAACAGTTTAATTTACTTTGGGTAGGCGAGCAAGCCTTACAGCTCAGTGAAAGTAGAATAGCAACCTCTCTCCTCCCTGTGTACAGTAGCTTAAACTAGAACAGCACAAACACAGATAGACTTAGCATACGCAGTAAACTTCTCTGTCATTGAAACATCATGAAAACCAACACTCATAGAAAATGCATCTGGCCAGTGGAGGATTAGGTTTACTTTTGAGTAGTTTTCAAAATAGACTCCTTGCACACATTTTAGGGCAATGCATACGTGAATTTGTTCTTTTATTCACCTTCCTGATTGTATTAAATTATATTCCTTGTATAATACAGCACCACTTGTTAGAATGGGTTTTAAAATTTGTAATTTTAAACATTTTAATAAGCAATGAAACAAAGTATAAATCAATGACAAAATTACCCATTTCAGAAAATTACAACCATAAAAGGCAACCCAGACTTCTGTCATGACAATCCACCAATATCACTCGATACACAATCTCTACAGAAGTAAAATCATTGGAATAATTCCACATTAAAAGAAATCTGTTACTAATGAAGAGGAATGAAGAGGTTGCCAATGGCAAACAGCTTTACACCTCAATGTTTCATCTACAAATTCTGTGTCTGTTGCCCTTGCGTTAATCTATATTACATTAAAAAAATTGGTAAACTGGTAATATTGCAATAGAGAATGACTAAAACCGACAAGTTCATAGTTACTAGGTATCTCATACAAAAGGAGGAAACTCAGGAGTGTAGAACCCCTATTCCTCCTTGTAATACACCAAATAATCTGCAATCATATGGGCAATGTGATATCAGCACTTCATCTACATGGCGTGGGAGTATAATCCACAGCCTTCTGCACCAAAGTCAATTATGCTACTAACACTGCTTTCAAATTCTACAACAGTATGCCATTTAATAAAACAGTTGCACATTGAAAATAGACTTAGCATGAGCAGCAGTAAACTTTCTTTTGAAATGTAATCCCTTGAAATATACCGAAACTCAATCCCTTGAAAATGCACTGAAAACTCCTTTCCCTGAAATGCACTAAAACACAAACTCCTTTCTGTCAGCAGTCTGGTAGGTGGTGTAAAGCAGTGGTTCCCAAACCTTTATGGACCAAGACCCACTGTTGAAAATGGTAATTTTCATGACCCATTACTCATATCAGTATGTGTAGCTCTCCTGTTCCTCCTTAAAAGAGAGGACGCCAGCACCATGGAGTGTTTTTCCAGGATTTAAAGAGGCCATGTAAACTACTCTCATACTTTATGATAGTCAAATGGGACCCTAGGCAGGGTAATAGATTAGGGCCTCATGAGCAGCCATTCTTGTAGCAGCCCCCTGCCCAGCCATACCAGTGTTTTGTTACTTGGCTATTTCTCTCCAGTTACTATGAACAATGTTCAAACCTCAGTGTGTATACAATTAGGTATTTTCTGCCATTGAAACCGAATTAAAACCTACATTCAAATGAAATGCATCTGGAAAGTGGAGAATTAAGTTTACCTTTGGGCTATTTTCAAATTACAGGCTCCTTGAACACATTTTTATGGCCATGCATTCATGTATGTGTTCTTTGATTCACCTTCCTGATTGTAATAAATTATATTCCTTGTATAATACAGTACCAGTTGCTAGTATGTATTAAATTTGTAATTTTGAACATTTTTCCAGCAAACAATGAAAAAACGCATGACCCAACAATGATAAAACTGCCCATTTCAGAACATTTTAACCATAAAAGGCCACTCAAACTTGCCATTACAATCCACCAGTATCAATCACTATGGAAGGATGACCACGGTGATGCAGCAGTTAGTGTTGTCGCCTCACAGCAAGAGGTTAAAGACAAAAAGACGCCAACTCCTATCCCAGGACAGCTAGGCTAAATACAGGTCTTGCAAGTTGTTACAATTCCAAATAACGTTCAGGCGAGGTAAAATAACGCTTTTATTAACTCAATAAAAGAGGAGCGTTTTCGCCGTGGTATTACCACAGCTTCTTCAGCAAAACAAACAACATTTTAAAAAAAAACGCCAATTAAATATACAGGCTGTGCATGATGTGTTACAAAGGGTAAACCCTTTTAAAGGAACAAAATCACAAACAACATACTATGCACTTCCCGATTACTACCTATAAAAATTTTTTAAAACATTTTAAACTCATCTTCCTTTGAAATTAATCTAATAACAATTAATTTTCTTCTGGAAAATGCTATATTTGTTTTCTCAAAACCATTTAAATAATTAAATGAATCTTCATACTAACTACTAAAACTTGAAAACAGAATATGCTTTTGTAAATTATTACTTCTAAACTCATGTCACATATCCTGATTATATACAATATTTCTTAACTTCAATAACATCTTTACTATAACACATTTAAATAAAAAATGATTTCAATAGTCTAAATATATTTAGGAATTAAACACTAACTTACGGTTCGCTACCTATTTTTATTATGTATTATTATATGTTAAGATAATTATTCCGGGAAGTTTTATAACTTAAATTCGAGTTTAAAATGGGTAAAAAACTCAAATTAATACCTAAATGTGTTAAATAATATATCTTATTTCCATTTATATCTCAAAAAATTTCTCATTTTTAGAACACATGAGATATTACAACTCTCATTTAATCCTGGGAAACAAAATGAGTTCAAACGAAGCTGCCATTCTAACTCACGGACCTCTAATTGTATATTAATTGGTCCTCCCCTCGATGTTTGTGGTACTGAATCAATGGCTAAAAAACTAAAACTATGACCCTCATATTTTTCACAATGCTTGGCTAGGGCATTTTCATTTTTTCTTGTTCTTATTGCATACAAGTGTTCATATATCCTGTCGCGTAACCTGCGATCAGTTTTTCCCACATAGTATGCTTCACAGCAATTACATAAAGCAAGGTAAACAATAGATTTAGAAATACAATTTAAGTTACAGTTAATATAGTATCTATTATCCCCTATTTGAAAAGTACTGCTGTTTTTAACATGCTGACAATATTTACAAAAGCCACATTGCCTACACCCTTTAAATTTGATATTATTATTGGGTTTATTATTGCTTTCAAGAATAGATTTCAAATTGCTGCCTCTTTTATATACAAAATTTGGTCTATCTCCCAATTTTTCTAGTAATTCTTCATTATTAAGAATAAAATGCCAGTTTTTTAATAAAATTGATTGAATTTCAAACGAATCACTATTAAATGTGGAAATAAAACTAATTTTACAAGGTACAGTTCCCTTATAAACATTAATGTTTTCAGTGTTCTCTAACGTAGTTACTATCTCACCTAATTCAGTAGAAATTGAGGTGACATTAATCTCTATAATTCTCTTTTTAAGGAGAGGTACATAAACACCACTCACACGCTTGTTGTCCACCTCATTCAAAAGTTCCAAAAACAAATCTAATGGATAATCTCGAGCTGCAAACATTCTTTCAAGTTTTTTGCATTCTTCATAAAATAATGTATCCCTGTTGCACATCCTGGCAGCTCTTATGAGTTGTCCTTTTATAATGGCTTTTTTCTGCTTGAAAGGATGTGAACTTTTAAAATGCAACAGGGAATTACAATATGTCACCTTCCTGTATATTGTCGAAATATATTCAAGTTCAGATTCGTCTTTGAGAAGTTTTACATCTAGATAATCTATTTCAGTTTTTGAAAAAGTGGATGTAAATTTCAAAAATGGTGTGGTATTATTGAAATAATCCACCAATATTGTGGCTTCTTCTCTGTCTCCTGCTAAAAGAATAAACACATCGTCCAAGTACCTAGTATATAATTTAATTCTTTCCATTATACTATTCCCAAATAAAAATGTCTTTTCCCAATACGCCATAAATAAATTGGCCACAGATGCCCCACACGGTGACCCCATTGCCACACCCTGTGTTTGTAAATAAGCTTTTTCGTTGAACATAAAGTAATTAGATGACAAAATAATGTCCAACAATTCAGAGACTATTTCTATCTCTTTTTTTGAAGCACCCAGTTCTCTAAGCATAAGGGAAACCCATTCCAGTGCTTCAAGGTGTGGTATGGATGTGTAGAGGTCAACTACGTCAACCGTGAGGAAATTAAAAGAATTATCAAATTCTATGTTATTCATATTATTAAGAAAAGACCATGAATCCTTACAAATATGAGGGACTAATTTCAAATATTTCACCAAAATCGTTTCTACCAACTGAGCACATGGATAAGTGATGGATAGACGACCATCAATTATTACACGTAATGGGGGGTTGTTTAGATCTTTATGAATTTTCGGAATACCGAAAGCCACAGGATTCTTAGACATACTGATGTCGATGTAATTATATGTGTCTAAGTCAATTTTGCCTCCTATAAACATGTCTCTGAAATAACTTCTGATTCTTGTTTTTGAAGTATTCATTTCATTAATTGAAGATGCACTGTAAGCTACACCAGACAGAATGTTTTCCATTTTTTCTATGTAAAAATGGTTATCAAAAATAACCAAACCCCCTCCCTTATCTGGCTTAATAACTCTTGTTGCAGAGGCACAAAGTTGTTTAAGGCATTCCATTTGTTCTTTTGAGGTGTTGTAATTTACATGCTTTTTTACTCCATTCCCTTGGCATAAACTCCTGATATCAACCTCACATGTTTTCTCAAAGGTCGCCAGGATATTGTGTAGGGGAGGGTTAAATGTACTAGCTAACTTTAATTTACCGTCATGCATTATATCTGTATTATGAAAGAAAATATTCAAATTGAGTTTCCTAACAAAACATTTGAGATCTATAATAGTCCTGGGGATATTACATTTCTTTGTTGGAACAAAAGTGTTCCCATAGGCTAATAGTTCCACTAAACAAGGATCCAGCTCTAAACTTGCAAAATTGTAAATTTTGAAATCCCCTTTCTTGTTAGTCAAAATTCTTGGACTATTATTATAAGTCTCTTCTGTTGTTATACTTTCAAAATCACATGATGTTACCATGGGCTCTGAAGTTGCTGTTTGACCAAATTCATTAATTCTTATCGAAAATGTTAATTCCTGGTTTTGTTCCATTTCTTCTGTTGGAACCTGGATTTCCATGGCCCTAAAAAACGGCCGTTGTTAGAGTTGTTGTTATGATAAAATTGTCTATTGTTCGTATATTGAGGGGGCCCATTTCTATTAATGTTTTCTTGTATTCTGTTACTCCGTCTCAAATTTGATCCTTCTACATCCTCTGGATTGTTGTCAAGGTTGTCTTCATCCAAAGGAAGGTTCCGGTCTGAACCCAAATTCTCTATATCTTTACCACTTTTATTGATAGGGCCATTTAATTTTATATAGGCTGTATTATTCTGATATGCTGCCCTATCCCTCAATAACTTTTTATTTTTCGTAGTTTTTGACTTTTCGATAAATAAATCAATGCTCGTAAAAATACGAGCGTAGTCAAACCTGTAACGTTCAAAATCTAGATCTTTTCTTAATGCATTGTCCAAACTGGATACTTCCTTGGTTAGCTTATCAATTTGAATATTATAATGCTTGACCAGGACATCCAATAGTTGTAAACCCTGAGTATCAAATAGCATAGTCAATTCCTTGTTGAATTCAGCATCAAAAAATAAACCTGTTGGGCAAAAAACAGATCTCAACCCTTTAGGTATTAATTTTTCTGATTGACATTGCCAAAAGTACTTTACTTCCAATTGAAGCCTCTTTAATTTTAGAAGGTGTGAGTCAAAATTCTTCAAATTATCAACAATAGAAATACTACTTACTGTAGTGTTAGCCGCATCTTTAATTGGTTGTCCCTGTCCTGGGCTAAAGTTCATATTATCCATATTGTTGATCCAGTCATCTACTATAGGGACTCCCATCAAACCATGTGGTTGTTGGTTATTGCCTAAGGCTGGGAAATGATAATCATACATTTCCCCGGTCAAAGGGATGACATTCTCCTGTGCAGCAGATGTTCGTGATAAATTTTGTCTTTGACCTAAAGGTAGCGATCCTGTTAAAGTATTCCTTATAGATGAATTTACGTCGAGTTCATTTGGCGTTATTTGGGCAGTCGTTGTTCTCGCTGGAATAACTGTTTGCGAAGATCCATTCGGAACATAGTCACGCTTTTCCAGCATGTCGATTTTAGTTGAAATTACATCCATCCGTTGAGAGAGGTCTTTTAATAGTGCAGCCAAGCTGTAATTGTCATTCTCGGCTGTCTGGTTAACAAGCCTAGGACTCCCGGGGCTGGAAAGTTGGTCGGACGGCATACTGACAACTCAGTTCAGCAAAAACAAAAGACCAACTGTTAAAGACAAAAAGATGCCAACTCCTATCCCAGGACAGCTAGGCTAAATACAGGTCTTGCAAGTTGTTACAATTCCAAATAACGTTCAGGCAAGGTAAAAATAACGCTTTTATTAACTCAATAAAAGAAGAGCGTTTTCGCCGTGGTATTACCACAGCTTCTTCAGCAAAACAAACAACATTTTTAAAAAAAACGCCAATTAAATATACAGGCTGTGCATGACGTGTTACAAAGGGTAAACCCTTTTAAAGGAACAAAATCACAAACAACGTACTATGCACTTCCCGATTACTATCTATAAAAATTTTTTAAAACATTTTAAACTCATCTTCCTTTGAAATTAATCTAATAACAATTAATTTTCTTCTGGAAAATGCTATATTTGTTTTCTCAAAACCATTTAAATAATTAAATGAATCTTCATACTAACTACTAAAACTTGAAAACAGAATATGCTTTTGTAAATTATTACTTCTAAACTCATGTCACATATCCTGATTATATACAATATTTCTTAACTTCAATAACATCTTTACTATAACACATTTAAATAAAAAATGATTTCAATAGTCTAAATATATTTAGGAATTAAACACTAACTTACGGTTCGCTACCTATTTTTATTATGTATTATTATATGTCAAGATAATTATTCCGGGAAGTTTTATAACTTAAATTCGAGTTTAAAATGGGTAAAAAACTCAAATTAACCTAAATGTGTTAAATAATATATCTTATTTCCATTTATATCTCAAAAAATTTCTAATTTTTAGAACACATGAGATATTACAACTCTCATTTAATCCTGGGAAACAAAATGAGTTCAAACGAAGCTGCCATTCTAACTCACGGACCTCTAATTGTATATTAATTGGTCCTCCCCTCGATGTTTGTGGTACTGAATCAATGGCTAAAAAACTAAAACTATGACCCTCATATTTTTCACAATGCTTGGCTAGGGCATTTTCATTTTTTCTTGTTCTTATTGCATACAAGTGTTCATATATCCTGTCGCGTAACCTGCGATCAGTTTTTCCCACATAGTATGCTTCACAGCAATTACATAAAGCAAGGTAAACAATAGATTTAGAAATACAATTTAAGTTACAGTTAATATAGTATCTATTATCCCCTATTTGAAAGCAAGAGGTTCTCTGGTTCGATCCTCGACTCAGCTGGGGTGCCTTCTGTGCGGAGTCTGCATGCCCTCCCTGTGGTCGTATGGGTTTCCTCTGGGTGCTCCGGTTTCCTTCCACATCCCAAAGACATGATGTAAGTGGATTGGACATGCTAAATTGGCCCTAGGCATGTGTGCATGCCTTCCGTGGAAGGTTGGGCTCTGGGCTGGCAACTTGACACCTTAAAACTTCACTACCAATCATGAGCAGACATGTGATCTGCTGTGGTGACCCCTAACCATGAAAAGCAGAGAGAGAGTATCAATCAATAAGCACAATCTCTGCAGAAGTAAAATTCATCTGAATACCTCTACATTAAAGAGATCTGCATATCCACAGAACAAACAGTACCAGAATTACCCATTCTAAAGACTTAAACCTTGCTGTGATATAAATAGGACCTGCTGGAGAGATAGTTATGTATCCCAGAGACTACCCTGTCTATGGAACAGACTTAAACCTTGCTGTGATATAATTAGGACCTGCTGGAGAGATAAGTATGTATATCCCAGAGACTACCCTGTCTATGGAACAGGCTCCCCATCCATGTAAAGCAGAGTTCCTCCCTAACGCAATCCAAGTACAACTGTGATAATTGGATGGGAAATTAGAAATTCATTCCTGGTTTGGCACCTATGTCTCTGATGCAAACAGGTAACCTGTAAATGGTTCATCTCCCAGGACCATGCTTACACTTATCAAGTGTATCAGAACTAGTCAGAGATTTGGGATTCATGGCTAGGCTTAAAAAGGCCCTTGTGGTCATTAGCCTAGTAAACACCTATGAACCTGTATAAACTCTTAATTCCTCTCCAGAAACAAACACATTTGATAAGTTGCAAAACATGCCTAAACCTTGTGTGGAATTCTTGTAAACTCTAAGATCTAGAAAGGTTGTTATAAAAGATGAATTTGTAGAATGTCCTTTATGAAAGACAATACCAACTGATCAGTAACTTGCTCCTCACCAAATAGTTCCCAAGTAGATTAATTGTAATTTCTAAAATGTTATAGATAAGGAGATACTAGAGTAGAAGGAGAACAACTTTCAACTGTTTAAAGGAACAGAGGATGGAAACAGAGGATGGAAACCTAGCAGAAGGTACCCAAAAGGTCTCTCTGTAAAAGGTAGACTCCACAATACAGTACGACATCACCTGCCAGCCCTTCCAGAATTACTTTCATAGCAGTATAAGAACTGCAGCTTGTCAGCATCCTTCATTCAACAACAGGCTGCTTTCACATCTGCTACCTGTAAAACATCTTTATCAGTATAAGCTATGAGCTATAT
The DNA here is from genome assembly GCF_019279795.1 of Protopterus annectens. Classification (NCBI taxonomy): domain Eukaryota; kingdom Metazoa; phylum Chordata; order Ceratodontiformes; family Protopteridae; genus Protopterus; species Protopterus annectens. The sequence continues at coordinate 385,807,636 of NC_056750.1, forward strand.
GTCCTTTACTCTGGACACTTTAAGTGCTATCCACTCACTTTCAAAGAGCACATTACTTTCTTCTAGGGTGTATACACAGGTTATTCTGATATGGACAGATAATTTACAACATTGCTACTTGTTTCTTCAAAGTGAAGGTTTAACTTCATGGTAACATTTACTTAGGATAAGTGATCACTGCAAGATTCAATATGATCTTGTCCTCACATATGCTCCCTACAACTCGGATACAATGCATATGCCACAAGTGATAGTTCAGTGAATGTGTTTTAAAAAAAAAGAAAGAACAAGAAAAACTAATGCATTCAGGAAAAAAATGTTATTTTTTCCTCAGAAACGGAAAGAAAGCCTACTCATCAGTAAGTGGACTTTTTATAAATGAGTGACCTGCTGTGTTCCCTTTTGCTATGACAGTTGTAATAACTCTCAGCAAGGAGATCCCCAAGTGTGAGGCCCAAAACTGTGACTACATAAACAAATTTTCAAACAAAAAAAACAATGAATTTCCAAACTGTTACACTATTAAAGCATTTCTCCTACCTTGTTCTCCTTGTATATACATTATTATAAGATTGCTTTAGCTTGGATTAAGGGATATACTACAATGCACCACAACCTCGGACTTGGCATGCAATTCCCTACATTCACAGTTGTGATCCTGCTACACCAAGGATCATAGTTTCTGCCCTCTGAACTTCATTAGCTACCCCTGCACAGCATAGTAAGAGCCCATTCAACTAGGACAGCAGTTACAAAGGCAGTGTATTTCAGAAACATTCCTGCATGAAATTAGTTACCTTAGAAGCTGGCCCTTGGCCACCTGTCCACATCTTTAGAACACATTATAAAATGGAAGCGCAATCCAGAAGTAGGACAGGTTTTGATATGGCTGTGCTACAGGAATTATGCAACTGTCTGTCTATAATGAATATCCAAATATGGCTTGGGAATCTATAGTTTATGGTTTGGTTACAATTTACTGCTATAGTGACCCTACCTGAGGAAAGTAGTACTTTTATGTTAAAGGTACTTACTGTGTCTTCAAAAAAAGATCATTGTAACAATAAAGCTTCCCTCCATTCGTCCTCCTACCAATGTTTTACATAATTTCATGACAACTGTTATCTTATGTTATCTACTTATTTTGTTTCATTAAAATAACATTTTTTACCAAAGAAGATAGTTTACTGCAGTCACACCTCCTTATAAGGACCAACATAATTCAAAGAACACAGAAAGGCTCATAGCAATGTATGAGTGGCCCATGTACCAGCCAAAGCTCCAAGCGTTATGGAGTGAGACCAGTGTAGATATTCACAGGGAAAAGTGCACTGCTGCTGAAAACTGTGGCTCATAGAAAAAATGTACTCTCCTAGTGACCTCTCTTCGATAATCTATTGATACAGTAGGTATTCGAGTAGACTAGCTAGAAATGTATATGTCTTTTCATTTTACAGATAGATGCAGCTAGAATCACAGAAACAACAGATAAAAATCAAGAAATGCCAAAATATGTTCTTGTTGCTATACTTCTGCAGGTAATGCATGGTAAGAGTTGATATGTTTAGTTTTAGCCGAGACTTAAGCAGTCAAATATTAAACATTTCTAGAGCTGTATACCTTAATGACAGCAATGTGTAATACGACCCAACATTCCATAGTACCTGGACTGGCATATGAGGTATTTATATATAGCAAGCATTGTTAGAAGCAACACACTGGTGGTCTTGTACGATGGTCAGTATATATTGCAGGCAAAATGTTCCTAATCTTGCAGAACAGTTAAAAAGCTACTTGGTAAACTTAAACCAACCTGTCTTGGCTGCATATCACACACTCAGCATAAAACGGAACCTCGCATACACACACTCCTTATCTCTCAGCCTCTGCATAAAAATGGAGCTTCTTTTCCAGACCAGCACAGCCTGCATAAAATCCGAGCTTCCTTCCAGTACATGAACACCTCAGCCTGCATAAAACGAAGCTTCCTTTCTGCGCACTTTTTTCTTTGAATGTTAGCGTGCAATGCACGCATGGATTCTATAGGTCTTACTGCTGTAAGTGGGAGGGGTGCTCGATCTCTCATTCCCTCCTCCCTCCCTTCGCTCTATGGTTTCGGCGCCCATGCGTGGTGGATAAATTGTGCTTTTAATTATGGAAGTGGGGGAGGGTGCAATGCTACAGCTGAAAAGTGAAGAGAATTAAAGCTTGGTAACTCACTTAATTTGCACCCTTTATGATGTCGGCTTTTACGGCACCCTAGGCGGTCGCCTAGTTCGCCTATGCCTAAGGCCGGCCATGACTACAGGTCATAGAGGTGGGTTCAAAGAGACTTTATGAATTTTGGGGAGGCCTTTAATGATCGGTATCACGGGATGAGTAACTGTGAAAAATTCATGAATTTATTTATTCTCTGCATCATTAAAAGGTCATGTGGAGTGTCATTGATATCTTTGATCATTTTATTGACTCTACAATTATTGATCAAAACATATGTATTTACATTACTCAACAAGTTGTAGATCTTTTGTGTATATCCAGATCTGTTCATAACAACTAAAGCTCCACCTTTGTCAGCTGTATTAAATACCAGAGATTGTTCATTTTGTAAAGAATGCAGAGCCTGCCTGACTTCCACAGTCACATTATAAAAATGATGTCTAGGTTTAATCAGTTGAGCAATAATATCTGCTTCACATACTCTTAAGAATGTTTCAAGTGTTGCATTATTCTGAGGAATAAAGGTGCAGAGCTTGTTGTACCCCTATGCACATAAATGTCCATTGTTACCATAGATTTTTCTTAGCATGATATTTCTGCAAAATGGTATAAAATTTATGACATCACTGAGTATCGAGAAAGATGCTGGTATAAATTTATGACCGCTATTTAGAAGAGTAAGCTGTTGTGGCATCAAACTGTAATCACTCAAAATGAATACCAAATTACATAACTCTGCATCCACAAGTGTTATCTTTCAGTTGACACTTTTCTTCTCTTCCTGCCTTGACTTTGTGATTGTGTCTCCTGCCACCCGTCTTTGAGTTGTAGGGGAAGGACACCCATCGAAAAATTCTGTGCAGTTGTATTGGATGTTTTTGGTCTGGCCCCTTTGTCTATGCCCATATCAATATTCACTTTATCAGGTGGTAACCCATTCACTTTGGGTTTGGCTGTTGTATCTATGTGGATGTCATTATTGGGTTGCTCATCAACATTAAAATGATCCTCACATTGAACTTTAATATGTGTCCTCATAAGCAACAAGTTTTCTCAGCCTCACACACACCTTTTCCAGATTTAAAGTCAGCATAGTCTCTAGCCAATTTTTTTAGATTTCAGTCTCTTGTTTAAAATCAAAAGTTGAAATAACTCAATAAAGCTCATCAAGTTTAGCTTGCTAGCTATCAGCTGAATAATTTTGTTCAATTTCACGTTGGAGGGTTTCCACTTCAGATGTTACAGCTTTTTCTATAGGATCAAAGTAATCCAGCAAATGTCTGATGTAGCTGAAACTTGTCTCCAAATTAAAAAGTTGCCACTTCCTTAACAGCTCTGGATGGCTATTTCCATAAGTTGACATAAGTTAAAACCCTTAAACCCCTCGGGATGACTTTAGGATGAAGTCAGGCTTCCAAATGGAAGTGCTGCCATTGAAGTCTCTTCATCTTATATAAACTATTTTCAAAAGCTGTCAGGAACATTTCAAAACCACTTACATCTTGTTGAATGGGTTAACGGTTATCACTCAACTTCAAGCATAGAAGTGGATTATCCTTATGCATAACATTGTTAGATAAAATGTCCTTCATAATTCCTACTGCTGTCTTCGGATCTTTGGACGATAATCAAGCTCTTATCATTGGAGAAGGGATTCCTTCCCTCCATGTGCAACCAACTTCCAGAGATAAATTTACACAGCCACAAAAAAACGACAATGTCTTTATTGAATATTCAAGATAATTGTCTACTTCACTGGATGACAGAACCAGTTTCTTGATTTGATTGGTCTACATACAACCACAAATTATTGGCCATCTAGACACATTGTTGTTTCCCCTCATGCTCTAAGCAACATTGTTGTACTAGAGTCAGTTGTTTTAGCTTCTACTGCCCTGATGCAGTTGGCTGGATGACAGAATAACTCCTTATGATTTGTTGACATACAGGGATGTGTTATAAGTGTATAGCAGTGGCTATTTTTGATTGATAGCTATCTCAAATTGAGATTTTCTACTGGCTTGCACCATTACTGTTTCCTGTGTTTTCATGGTCCATGCAAGTTATTTAACAGCTCTTTTTTATTATTTTTTAATATTCAAAGAATGAAAGAGCACTGGGGTTAAGAACTAGCAAAATGCTACCATTGATATAATATTGTTGGCTGCTTACCATTATGGTAAAGTAAGATATATATAAAATGTTATATAATGACAAGTTGCACAGTAACAGGCTAGATAAGTAATACTGATATAACATTGCTTTCTGTTAACCTTTATGTGAATGAAAGATGTATGTATCAACCAGTTATTATATTTTTACAAAAAGCTATACAATGATGAGTTGCATAGTAATAGGCTAAAAAGGCAACATTGTTATTGGCTAACATGCCACCATTAAATTTTTTCCACTGGTTAAATACTTTGCATAGTCTTTAGGCTACACAATTATTTTACGATAGGATTGTTATAGTTTTATATATAATTAACCTTGTTATTCTGATTGGCTGAACATTTTGGCACTTTATTGGAGGAATTTTATTGGATATTTTACATTTTAAAACATGTCTATTTACTTGTTAATTGATCTGAACAAAGTTTTTGTAAACCCGAAAGCGTTCATCACTTTTGTTATTAAAGTTTCTTCTATTTTAGCTGTGGTGGTAATGGTGCTTTATTTTCGATTTCTATTCTGTTATATATTAGAGCACCTGACCTTGGTGACCTATGTCTTAGTTTTGTTGTGGCTCTCTCTCTCAATACATATATATATATATATATATATATATATATATATATATACACACACACACACATACATACATATACATACACGCATACATGTACATATACACAGAACCACACACATATACACACACACATACATACATATATATATTTGATTCTCGACTATTGTGCCTTCTGTGTGGTGTCTGCATGTCCTGCCTGTGGTCACTTGGGTTTTCTTCTGGGTACTCTGGTTTTCTCCCACATTGCAAAGACAGGCAGTAGGTGGACTGGACACTCTAAACGGGCCATAGATGTGTGCACGAGTGAGTGGTATGAATGAACTGCAGTGGCAGGGCTAGCCACCTAGTGGTGTAAACCTTGGCTCAAAATGATTTTCACTGCTGAAGTGACACACCAACCCCATATGCAAAATGGGAAAGGGGTTGAGTATGGACAGATGGATATACACACACACACACACAATATATATATATATATATATATATATATATATATATATATATATATATATATATACACATACACATACACACCACACACACACAGACACACACACATATACATAGAAGCGCACACACACAAATACATATCTAAATACAAGTAAATTATCGGCGTAGTCATTTCTTGGTTTTAAAATTTGGAAAAGTGTAATTTCCATAATGTAAAGGAGACCCATACAGAATATACGCGTCTACTTCACTTCACTGAAAACTCACTTCACTGAAAACCCTTTTGAATGAAACTCATTTCGCTGAAAGGTATATGCCCTTTTCCCCATTGTAGTACAATCCTGGAGATAGTTTATATACTAAGGGGGTGTGTGGGGGGCACACCCATTTTATACATTTTAAACCATATACATGGATAGTTACAACTCCAATGAATAACTCTTTTTAGAAGACAATATATACCCAAACTATGTGGGGGGGCTGTGCCTTCACCCCTTTACTAAATATACTTACTGCAGAATCACACTACAGTGGGGAATAGGGTATATACCTTTCAGCGAAATGAGTTTCAGTCAAATGAGTTTTCAGTGAAGTGAAGTAGACCCATCATACATATATAAATATATATATATATATATATATATATATATATATATAGTTTGTGTGTATGTGTATATAAATATATATATATATATATATATATATATATATATATATACATATACACACACACACACATATACATATAAATATATATATCTATATATATGCACACACACATATATATAGATATATACAGATTATATAGATATATATATGTATGTATGTATATATATATATATATATATATATATATATATAGTTTCACTTCACAATCTCGAGCTACTGAAATATCGAACTTCAGCAGCTCGAAACTGAAGTGTCTAAACTCCACTTGCGCGAAAGTGCAGAATGCAGAGTGTGGAAATGACGAATGCGGAAATGTCGTATCTGTGGTGTGGGTGCATCTGGAAATTCATGCAAGTGTGTTTTATTACAGGTTTTGGGTATGGATTTTAGTGTGCGTGTCATTGTGTTTGGAGTTTTGTTTTGTGGGTTGGGGTAGGTAGGAAGGTAAGATTGTGATTAAGTGTTGCGAGTGGTGGTATTTGTATGTATGTGATGTGTGTTTGTGCAAGGGGAGTGTAGAGTGTGTAGTGGTGGTTTGTGTGTGTTTATGTTTTTAGTGCAACCTTGGAGTTAGGATATATAAGTGTAGGGGGGGGGGGCGCAGGGGTGCTTGCCCTGCTGCTTATATGTAGGGTTAAGTGGTAGTGTTTGTTTTGGTGTGTTTGTGTGCGTTTTGTTGGTTTATAGTGTAGGGAGTAAGGTGTGTGTGTGTGCGCTTGTTTGTGTGTGGAGTGTGTATGTGGTAGTCACAGATTTGAATTTCGGGTTTTTGCAGTTTTCGGCTTTACAGTCCTGGGATACTGAGCTTCAATATTTCAGTATTTCAGGATTGTAAAGTGAAACTATATATATATATATATATATATATATATATATATATATATATATATATGTATATATATATATATATATATATATATATATATATACACAAAACAGATGAAAGTTGATCCACGAGGAGTTAATGCTCTTGAAATACAGCAAATGGGAATAACAATGAAACAGGAAATATATAACAAGAGCAATGCAATGAAGGGCATGTAAACTGGCTCCAAAACAAGATCAAATATCCCAAAGTACGATAATCCACAAGATAATGGTAAAAACATTTATATTAGAGCACCTGACCTTGGTGACCTATGTTTTAGTTTTAGCACATTGGTTAGCGCTTTCACAATTAGCTTCATCAGACCAATGCTGAACATTACAATTCAGTTTAAATAGCCTAAAAGGCGGGAAGACTAATCAAATACTTAAAGCAATATTACATCAAATGAAAAACAACACCAATCATGTTCATGTTCATAAAAATGCATCCTATATACTAAGAAGCGCAATAAAATCTGTGCAATAGAATATTAAATACTTGATAAAACTTCGATATATATATATATATAAATATAAATGTAGCATATATCATATAATAAAACATAATATAAAAATGCATGAATACATATATATCTATATACATAACATATTTGATATATATCTGCATGACAAACATATAAATAAAATAAATAATAAAACATCTAACTGTCATCTAATAAGTCAAACATATTTATAAAGTACTAACAACAAACTATGCTGTAATTAAATCCCTATATATATATATATATATATATATATATATATATATATATATATATATAATACCTACAACTGCACAACCATATGTAAGTAACTATCTGAACTAAGGGCAAAATACACATTATGGACCCAAGTATATGAATGGGATGGACATATCAAGATGTATGAACAAACGGTTTATCATCTGTATGTCAACTTCTTATTTTCAGCCTCCTCATCTTCAAATAGGGTTTTATTGGAACCCTGCCATTCAATCCGGGGGCATGTCTGACCTCAGTTTAATAATCCAATTACTCTCTTTGGATTCGGTCAAATTGTGTATATCACCACCTCTATTCAAATCATAAATTTTCTCAACAATCCTAAACTTGAAGGAATGGTCAATACTGTTTTCCCCAACATGTCTGGCCAATGCATTATAAACTGTACCTTTCCTCATATGGTATACGTGTTCACGCATTCTATCCCTAAGGCACCTATTGGTCTTGCCAACATAGAATGCAGAACACATAGTACAGGATGCCAGATACAGTTAGTGGACATACAATCCCCACTCGCTCGCACCCTGAACTCTCCTAAACCACTAGGGTGGACAAAAACAGGGTTAGAGTCAATATAGGAACAAAAATTACAATGATGGCATGGGGACGTGAAACGGACACCATCTGAAGGGGCCAATGGAGATGCCTTAGGATGACACAATAACTTCTTAAGATTCATCTTGTTCTTATAGATGAATCTAGGTTTGTCACCAACTACTTCCCTAACTGCTGGGTCCACTGATAGAATATAACAATGTGCACTGATAACATCCTTGATGTTCCCCACATCACGTGTATAAAAAACAGGGCACATAGCTCCACTAAAATTACCATTCATCTCAACAACTTGATTGTCTGCAACAAATTCATCAATCTTAAGAGAGAAATACGGGGCTGCCCTATCTCTCCTTAAGCTATCTATGTCTCTAGTACCAATGGCCAAGTCACATTCAGTGTATCCACGTTCTCTCAATCTGTGTACCAGATTATTAATTTCATCATTAAACCGTGCATCAATGGGATTGTATCTCGAAATACGCATGGCCTGGCCACGTACTATGTTCTTATAGACATATCCCGGATGCATACTGTGCCGGTGTAGAAGGGCATTCCTATGACAGGATTTCCTGTAGAGTCCCGTGTTGATTAAACCACCATCAAGTTTTTCTACATATACATCCAAAAATGGTAGCTTAACCTCGGAATACTCTACCGTAAACTTCAAAAAACTGGTAGTACTGTTAATCTCTCTTATGAATGTAACCAAATCCTCTATAGTGCCCTCCCATAGCATAAACAGATCGTCAACAAAACGTCTGTAGAAAGGGACAAATCTATTATAAAGTGTATTCTGGAACATGAATCTAATTTCCCACTCAGCCATAACTAGGTTGGCGTAGCTATTGGCACATGAAGTGCCCATAGCTACGCCATCCCTCTGTAGGAACAATTTGTCCAAAAAGCAAAAAACATTGGACTCAAGTATCACCTCTAAAAATGTCATAAGTAAATCAACCTCAGAACCACTAAATCTAGATGCCCTCCTCAGATAGCTATCTACCATCTCTATACCCACCAGGTTAGGTATCACCGTGAACAATGATTGTACGTCCATTGTGACAAAAATGTAGTTGGTCTCTATCCTACCTGATCCCAAAAATCCATACAGATCCAATAAGAACTGCTTAGTGTCTCGTAGAACAAATTGATTGTTGTCAACTATAGGTCTTAACTTATATTCCACAAAGATAGAGAACGGTTCAGTAGACCACCCTCTACCCGCTACTATGGGCCTCAAGGGTGGATACACCGGATCTTTATGAATCTTGGGAAGCCCTTGTATGATGGGAATATAAGGGTGTGTAACTTCCAAAAATTTAAATAACCTGAAATCAATGACTTCACTCTTCAAAAGATCGAGTAACATGTTGTGAACCCTATCACTAATGCACCTAACTTGTTCTATAGTGACAGGAGTATAAAAACTGTGGTCACTCAGCATAACGAACATATCATTCTGATACCTTTCGGTATCCAATACAACCATCCCTCCCCCCTTATCAGCTGGTCGGATGGTAATGTCAGGATTGTAACGTAATGCTTTAAGAGCTTCTCTCTGTCTATAATTAAGATTATATCTAAAATTACTGGTCCCTCTACCATGCCTACAAGCACCCCAGTCCATCTTATAAAAATCGTCCTCTACTAGCTTACTATAAGCTGCTAGTAAAGGGGTGATAGATGGTACATAAGTACTGGGTTTCTTAATAATGTCTCCATTACCAATTCCTTGAAATTCCAATTTTAATGATAAATTCTGAATGAATAACTTAAAGTCTCTCAACGTTTCCTCTAAATCACTATAACACGTTGGAATAAAGGACACCCCTTGTGAAAGCACATCTAATTCATCTTGTGATAAATCAACGGATGATAGGTTGAAAACTAGTCCGTTTTCCTGGCTTCCCACATCCTCTTGATGTTCAAACTCTGAGGGCGGTCTGGAGAGAGTTTCCTCTTCTGCCACCCTCTGCTCATCGATCGCTTCCTCCCTTCCCCCTGGAGGGACCTGATGGGGAAAGGGTTCTTAGAATTAAATACTTTACTGGTAGGTTCACAAATCCCTTTAAAGGAATCAGTGTTGGAGCCATCTGAATGACCACTATGATTGACAAAAATTTTCTCACAACAGGGTTAACTGTCGCCGCCATAGCAGCATCAGGTGCATTACCCTCTGCTCTATCCTTGGGAGCAGTACCTAAAGTAGAAGCCTGTGTCTCACTCGACACTATTACCAAATCCAATGAATTACTCAAATTATTCGAAGTATTAACCTCATGACTAGTGCCAGTAGGATTCACTACATCAAGTTTCACATTAGTAGCATCTGCTGAACCATCCGGCACATCACTCTTCGGAACAGAAACAGAATTATTCAACACTCACAGAGCTAGTCGTATTACTATGACCTTCATTATGTACTACATGGCCTCTTGAGTCAATATTAACTTGAGGCCAAGTAAAGATATTACCCAATTTAAAGTCAGTAATGTCCCGCTGTAGTTTTACTCTTTTTTGGTCCAACAGTCTCTTCTCATGTCTCGTAACATTGTCCAATAACAAATGGCAATGGTCATTGGCAACAGTCATCGGAAATTGTGAAAAAATGGCAGAACGTTGTTCCTGTACATCTAAACTTAGTGCCTCCTCTAGAGGTGCAAAAAATCTGTTCATTAACCTCATATAATTGAGGCTTACCTCCAGATTCAGCTGCTGCCACTCAAACAAAAGCTCCGGATACTGCGTTGCTGTTGTCGGCATCTTAAGGACCCTAAGGCCCCTTGGAACCAAACGCCTCTGGATGCATACATCGAAGTGTTGCCTCTGTGTTTGCATCCTTTTGAGTTTAAACAGGTCCATCTCCAGTCTCTCCAACGCTAGTCGTAACCCTTCTCTGTCGAACCTTTCATCATTACCATCGTTAGACTGAAAGTCCGTGCATTCAAACAACTCCAAAGGATTGACATCATGGCGAAGACAATCCACAAACCGGTCCATCGCCGGACGTGACGTGTCACTCACTTCCTTCATTCGTACTGCATACGGAAGCTGAATGGACTGAGACATCCCTTCAATCATGCCCCCAGGTGGATCCAAATAGCCACGTAAATACAAAACAGATGAAAGTTGATCCACGAGGAGTTAATGCTCTTGAAATACAGCAAATGGAAATAACAATGAAACAGGAAATATATAACAAGAGCAATGCAATGAAGGGCATGTAAACTGGCTCCAAAACAAGATCAAATATCCCAAAGTACGATAATCCACAAGATAATGGTAAAAACAAGTTTTAATTCAGTGCACAATGGTTAGCGCTTTCGCAATTAGCTTCATCAGACCAATGCTGAACATTACAATTCAGTTTAAATAGCCTAAAAGGCTGGAAGACTAATCAAATACTTAAAGCAATATTACATCAAATGAAAAACAACACCAATCATGTTCATGTTCATAAAAATGCATCCTATATACTAAGAAGCGCAATAAAATCTGTGCAATAGAATATTAAATACTTGATAAAACTTCCATATATATATATAAATATAAATGTAGCATATATCATATAATAAAACATAACAATATAAAAATGCATGAAGACATATATATCTATATACATAACATATTTGATATATATCTGCATGACAAACATATAAATAAAATAAATAATAAAACATCTAACTGTCATCTAATAAGTCAAACATATTTATAAAGTACTAACAACAAACTATGCTGTAATTAAATCCCTATATATATATATATATATATATATATATATATATATATATATATATATATATATATATAATACCTACAACTGCACAACCATATGTAAGTAACTAGGGATGACACAATAACTTCTTAAGATTCATCTTGTTCTTATAGATGAATCAAGGTTTGTCACCAACTACTTCCCTAACTGCTGGGTCCACTGATAGAATATGCCAATGTGCACTGATAACGTCCTTGATGTTCCCCACATCACGTGTATAAAAACAGGGCACATAGCTCCACTAAAATTACCATTCATCTCAACAACTTGATTGTCTGCAACAAATTCATCAATCTTAAAAGAGAAATACGGGGCTGCCCTATCTCTCCTTAAGCTATCTATGTCTCTAGTACCAATGGCCAAGTCACGTTCAGTATATCCACGTTCTCTCAATCTGTGTACCAGATTATTAATTTCATCATTAAACCGTGCATCAATGGGATTGTATCTCGAAATACGCATGGCCTGGCCACGTACTATGTTCTTATAGACATATCCCGGATGCATACTGTGCCGGTATAGAAGGGCATTCCTATGACAGGATTTCCTGTAGAGTCCCATGTTGATTAAACCACCATCAAGTTTTTCTACATATACATCCAAAAATGGTAGCTTAACCTCGGAATACTCTAACAGTACTACCAGTTTTTTGAAGTTTACGGTAATCTCTCTTATGAATGTAACCAAATCCTCTATAGTGCCCTCCCATAGCATAAACAGATCGTCAACAAAACGTCTGTAGAAAGGGACAAATCTATTATAAAGTGTATTCTGGAACATGAATCTAATTTCCCACTCAGCCATAACTAGGTTGGCGTAGCTATTGGCACATGAAGTGCCCATAGCTACGCCATCCCTCTGTAGGAACAATTTGTCCAAAAAGCAAAAAACATTCGACTCAAGTATCACCTCTAAAAATTTTGTTCCTATATTGACTCTAACCCTGTTTTTGTCCACCCTAGTGGTTTAGGAGAGTTCAGGGTGCAAGCGAGTTGGGATTGTATGTCCACTAACGTTGTGTACCTGGCATCCTGTACTATGTGTTCCGCATTCTATGTTGGCAAGACCAATAGGTGCCTTAGGGATAGAATGCGTGAACACGTATACCATATGAGGAAAGGTACAGTTTATAATGCATTGGCCAGACATGTTGGGGAAAACAGTATTGACCATTCCTTCAAGTTTAGGATTGTTGAGAAAATTTATGATTTGAATAGAGGTGGTTATATACACAATTTGACCGAATCCAAAGAGAGTAATTGGATTATTAAACTGAGGTCAGACATGCCCCCTGGTCTGAATGGCAGGGTTCCAATAAAACCCTATTTGAAGATGAAGAGGATGAAAATAAGAAGTTGACATACAGATGATAAACCGTTTGTTCATACATCTTGATATGTCCATCCCATTCATATACTTGGGTCCATAATGTGTATTTTGCCCTTAGTTCAGATAGTTACTTACATATGGTTGTGCAGTTGTAGGTATTATATATATATATATAGGGATTTAATTACAGCATAGTTTGTTGTTAGTACTTTATAAATATGTTTGACTTATTAGATGACAGATGTTTTATTATTTATTTTATTTATATGTTTGTCATGCAGATATATATCAAATATGTTATGTATATAGATATAGGCTTGCCACCCCCATAGTGCCTTTTTTAGGCAAGGCTCAAATTCTAAACCTACCACCCTAGAACACAAAAAAGGAAAAAAACTAAGGGTAATGCTGCTCAATGCCAGAAGTCTCAACCTCAAGATGCACGCACTCGAGGCCCTTCTCAGTATGGAGAACATCGATGTCTGTGCTGTGACTGAAACCTGGTTCAAGGCTCCTGAGAGCACCCCAGCACTATCAGGTTTTACCTCATACAATGCGTTCCGGTGCCAAAATCCGGACAACACCAAGAAAGGAGGGGGGGTGTCCATATTCATCAAGGACACCCACACCTCAAGGTTGGTGGCAACGCATGATGCATCGGAGACCATCCAGGTGCAATTAACCATAGGCAAAACTGCTCTGCAATTTGTAGCATGTTACAGGCCACCCTCTCAAACTCAGGAAACTCACATAGCTTTCCTGAAAACACTGGAGGGGATAAATGTATCTCCAAACACCATCATACTAGGTGACTTCAACTACCCTAATATAGACTGGGATCACTACTCAAGCCCAAAGGTTCCTGGAGTTCATAAACTCAAATGCCATGGAACAACTAGTCACCATCCCCACAAGAGGTGAAAACATACTTGACCTCATCATCATGAACATGGGATCACAATGTTCAACACTGGAAGTATACCCCTCACTGGTGAGATCAGATCATAAACTAATCTCACTGGAGGTCCTCATCCCGCCCCCACCTGAGATAAAAAAGACCACAGTGAAGAACTTCTCAAAAGCCGACTTCACACTTCTAAAGACTAGTGTGGTCTCTTTTAAGGCCCCCGAGCCGGCGGTAAACATTACTCAAGCCGCTGAATCACTTACAAATGCCTTCTACCAGCACCTACAGGACTGCATGGACCAGGCAATCCCAAACAAAACAAAGACTCTTTATACCAAAGACAAGCGTCCAGTCTGGTGGACCCCAGCCATAAACAAGCTCTACAACAAAAGGAGAAAGCTACTACAAGATAGAGCAAAATCCTTAAAAGGTAAGACACCTTTGATCATAAGTAAAACACTAAGAGCTCTCATAAAATCATCCAAGGCAAATTTTGAGAGAAAAATCGCTAAGTACTCAAAAGACAATCATAAGGCCTTCTTTAGCTATGTTAGAAACCTGGGAGGAAACTCCCAGATATGCTCAGAATTCGTTCAAAATGACATGAAAATTACTGAACCTACAGACATTGCCAATATACTGGCTGACAGGTTCAGTGCAAACTCTCCCCTCCCCCAAAAGGAGAGATATCTATACCAGAGGATTGTAGCCCCCAAACATCTCCAACGCCCAGGTGAGAACTGCTCTCTAAGGTGAAAAACACAGCATCCATGGGACCGGATGGTGTCCTCGGCTGCGTGCTCCATGAACTCAATGAGGAATTAAACCCGCAGTTAGGACAGCTGTTTAATCTTAGCCTCACCTCAGGATACGTACACAAGGAGTGGCGCACGGCAACTGTGGTCCCACTTCACAAAGGCGGTGCCTCCACCGACCCTGGAAATTACCATCCCATCAGCTTGACAAGCCTGATCTGCAAAGCCATGGAGAGGATCATAATGGAACTCATAAATAAAGACACAGGGAACTTGCAGACTTTGGATCCAACCCAGTTTGGCTTTGTCAAAGGCAGATCATGCCTTTTAAACTTGGTCGACTTTTTCGAAACAGTCACCAAGGCCATTGATGAGGGAAAGGCAGTCCATACAGCCTACCTCGACCTGGCAAAGGCTTTCGACAATACCCCACTCAGGTATCGTTGAAAAACTCATCAGCTTAAATGTAAACCCATACATCACAAGATGGGTTGCAAACTGGCTAAGTGACAGAACCCACAGGGTCAGAGTTGCTGGTTGCAAGTGGGGTCCCACAGGGCTCAGTCCTGGGCCCACTCTTGTTCGGCATCTACTTTTCTGAAGTACAAGCAAATGCAGGAGGGTTATGGCTGACAACGTTTGCAGATGACTGCAAACTGGGCGCCATAGTCGAAAACATATCTAACACAGATATCCTTCAGAAGGGTCTCACAGAAATGGATAACTGGTGCCAGAGCCATGGCCTAAAGTTAAACGCCAAGAAATGCATAGTCGTACCCTTCGGGAAAAACAAGGTTACCCCTAGCTACCATATAGGTGGCAATCCACTGAGCACAGAGGAAGTTATCAGGGATCTGGGGACTCAGGTTGACAGTAACCTTTCATTTGACACTCACGTTGCTAAAGTAGTTAGGAAGACCTTCTACATTGCCCACCTGATCATGAAGAGATTCACATCTAGATCAAGGGAGGTCATAGTCTCCCTGTACTCATCACTCATCAGACCAATGATTGAGTACAATGCCCCATTCGGAATGTATCTGACCCGACACCTGCAGCAGCTGGAAAGGCCCCAGAAGTTCCTCACCAAAAGGATAAAGGGTCTCAAAAATATGTCTTACGCTGCCCGACTGAAAGAACTTCAGCTCTATTCAGTCACTTACCGCTTGCTCAGAGGTGACCTGTGCCTGACATACAAGGCCATGTCAAACCCAGATTTGATGAACATGCTTCACCTCAAAAAATCTAGATCCCTCAGAACTACAAGGGCGGGAGACTTAAACCTTGACATGGTTATTAATAGGACGTGCTGGAAGGACAGATTCATCACCCAAAGACTCCCTATGCTGTGGAACAAAATCCCGGTACATGTGAGGCAGAGCACCTCGCTGGCCGTATTCAAGAGAAATCTTGACCAATGGATGGGAGATCGCAGATATACCCCAGGGATTACCTCAGTGTCTCTGCTTGACAGAGGCACAGCAAAATAATGGGCATAGTTTTCTTCAAACTAAAGGGGTGGCGAAAAAACACAAAAACTCTGGGCTAGGCTTATAAATGCCCTTGGGCAGATAGCCTAGTATGAACCTATGAACCTATATGTCTTCATGCATTTTTATATTGTTATGTTTTATTATATGATATATGCTACATTTATATTTATATATATATGGAAGTTTTATCAAGTATTTAATATTCTATTGCACAGATTTTATTGCGCTTCTTAGTATATAGGATGCATTTTTATGAACATGAACATGATTGGTGTTGTTTTTCATTTGATGCAATATTGCTTTAAGTATTTGATTAGTCTTCCCGCCTTTTAGGCTATTTAAACTGAATTGTAATGTTCGGCATTGGTCTGATGAAGCTAATTGCGAAAGCGCTAACCATTGTGCACTGAATTAAAACTTGTTTTTACCATTATCTTGTGGATTATCGTACTTTGGGATATTTGATCTTGTTTTGGAGCCAGTTTACATGCCCTTCATTGCATTGCTCTTGTTATATATTTCCTGTTTCATTGATATATATATATATACATACACACACACACACACACACACACACACTTGAGTGTTGGAACGAATTAAAGAGCATTGTTCAGCAATTAAGAACAAGGGTGTAAAGAACACTTTAGCCAAACATATTAGTTGTTCTAGTTTCATTACTTTTAAATTTACAGTTTTGATGTGTATTGATGATTTTTGTGGGTGATGTTTATGCTTTTCTAGAAATGAGGGAATGCAGATTGCAGTTGGTGTTAAATGCTTATGCACTTCCTGGTTTAAATGACAATCTAAAAATTAACTGTGCGTGTGTATATATATATATATATATATATATATATATATATATATATAAAATTGTATATTTATACACACACACACATATATATATATATATATATATATATAGAGAGAGAGAGAGAGACAGATATATATATATATATATATATATAGGTGGTTGCGGTGGTGCAGCGGTTAGCATTGTCACCTCACAGCAAGAAGCTCTCCGGTTTGATCCTCGGCAGGGGTGCTTTCTGTGCGGAGTCTGCATGTCCTCCCTATGGTCCCTTGGGTTTTCTCCGGGTGCTCTGGTTTCCTCCCACATCCCAAAGACATGCTGTAGGTGGATTGGACACTCCAAATTGGCCCTAGGCATGAGTGCATGCATGCGTGTGCCTTCTGTGGAAGGTAGGGCGCCAGGCTGGCAACTCGACACCGTAAAACTCCACTGCCAATCCTGAGTGGACAGGTGATCCACTGTAATGTCCCCTAACCAGGAAAAGTCGAAAGAAAAAGTATATATGGGTCACTATTGTATTATCAAAAACACAACTCATCGAATTGTGTTTCCACTAACACACTTTAGTGAAAGTGCATATTGTCGAATATGCACTTTTGCTAAAGACATTAACATAAACAAAAGTAAAAAAAAAAAATTACATCAAACAACAAGTGTTGCGCTGTACCCTCACACCCCTTACTTTATTATTCTCACTCCAAGATCGCAGTACAGTGGGGAAAAGGGAATATTCCCTTATCCCCACTGTACCACAATGTCAGCGATAGTTTTGTTAGTTGTAAATCAACACTATATGTTGATTTACAACTAATGGTGCATGCAAACTGCATGCTTTCCTCAATCCACCACTCTCTACTTCGCAAAAGTGCATTTTCAATAAAATGCACTTTCGTTAAATGGTGTCCACTGAAACAGAGTTTCGATAAACCATGTTTTGACAATGTAACAGTGACCTATATATATATATATATATATATATATGTGTGTGTGTGTGTGTATATATATATATATATATATATATATATATATATATATATATATATATATATATATATATATATATATATACACACATGCACACATATATATACACACACATACATACATATATACACACACATACACACATCCAAAGATCCACAAAAATGCATTTTTTTGTAGATCAAAAACTAAAACACTTAATTCAATAACAGCTCCACATGCTAAGGGATTTGTGGGATTTTCTTCGAAGAATTATACCGGACTTGCACAGTGAGCAGTTATTGTTTGCATTGACACTGTTGATCTTTTTGGCTTCATCCCCATGACTGAAGGAATTTAAGGAGTCTCTGATGCCTTCTTGAAATGTATAACAGTTACAGCCACTGATTACATCATACTGCTGAATTTCATTGATTTTGTACTTATCAGCTTTGTATATTTCAAAGGCGAGTTGTACAGACAGAAAAACAGTGGCCATGGGTGTAATTGTTCTACCTTAATATGCAAACCTTGTGATGTGGGAGTGGGAAGAGTGCCACATCTTGAATTCCCAATACAAGGAAGGTTGGGTTTTGTACACCAGGTTCTTAGACGGCATCCTAATTCTATGGAAAGATATGCAAAATACAGTTGATTTCCTTCAGCATATTAACAGTGTACTTGAAATATGCACATTCAGTTCAGGATGAATCTTGTAATTATTTGGATGTCAAGATATGTAAGATCATGGGAGATTTCATTCCACAATTTATCGCAAGCCCACAATCACAGATTCATATCTGCATTTCAACAGCTAACACCCAATACATCAAATAAAATCTCTGGTGAAGAACCAATTTGTGATGCTAGTCACAATGGTGATGGAGGACCGGGTATTTAAAACTG
>NC_056750.1:385831848-385836848 GCF_019279795.1 Protopterus annectens
CCCTGCTTTATCTAGTAGGTCCTGCAACTGTTGTCTGAATGTATTCTTTTCCTAACTATCACAACCCTGCTGTGGAGCATAAACTGAGATTATGAATACTGCCCTGTCATTACACTGGAGTCAGATTGCCATGAGTCTGTCATTAATTCTGATGATACCCCTTTACTGCCTTCTGAAACCACTCTCTCACCACAATTCCTACACCATTTATAGCCTGTCCCCCACCTGAGTACTACAGTCTGGATCCCAAGCCAAGTGGCTTTGCTGCACTGCCCTTTATCTCATCTTCTGGATATATAGGATGTCCAGCCTCCTCCGTATCATCATGTCATCCACTTCCAAGCTGCGTCCTGTCAGTGAACCTATATTAAGTGTAGCAATTCTCAGTTCATGTCTGGCAGGTTGGTTTGTTTTACTTCCAGCTTTTGCTCAACAGAGCTATCCCAGGTAACCTAGGCTGGACAACTAGATACTAGCCAGCCAGTAGCTTATTGGCCCAGGGCTTATGGACTTTATGGCGGGCACACACTGGCCAATAGGGGCACATATACCCCCCTCCCAGCATTAGCAAGGGTCCCTGGCACGGGTCAGAGTAGGCCGGGTCCTCAACCCACTTATCACCGGTAACTACACATGCCCATTTTTGGCGACATTAGTCAACATGACTGAATCACCTAGAGCCATATTTTATACCTTCGAGTGGCTAGCCCTGTCACGGCATGCAGTCTGTGATCTGTGTTCTCCTATCTTGAGGCTACTGCACACCACAGTAGATGCCCAAAGCGGATGGTCTGTACAACTCTACCACCTATAGGGCACCATGTAGAGTCTGTTCTGTGCTGCTGCCCACAGCTCTGTTCATTGGTGAGTTTGAGATGGAAACACTCAGCATGTTTTCTGGACATGGGAGAAACCCCACGGAGACACAGTGAGAACATGCAGACTCCAAACAGGCATTGGTTGGAAGTCAGGATCAAACCTTGTACCTTGTGCATGGGAGGCAAAGACCTTAACCACTACGCTGTCTGGTCACGGGTGTGTGTGTGTGTGTGTGTGTGTCTGTGTGTGTGTGTATGTATACATATACACACATATATATATATATATATGTGTGTGTGTATATATATATATATGTATGTATGTATGTGTGTGTGTGTGTGTGTGTGTGTGTGTGTGTGTGTGTGTGTGTGTGTGTGTGTGTGTGTGTGTGTGTGTGTGTGTGTGTGTGTGTGTGTGTGTGTGTGTGTGTGTGTGTGTGTGTGTGTGTGTGTGTGTACACGTGCATCCACATCCAAATATAAAATGCATTATTTATATGGGGACAAGCTCTTCACATGCCCCCTGCAATAGCAAGCACACCACACACCTCTCAAGATTATATAACCAACTCAAAATCCCATTCATCTTGGACTAAGTGCAGTTCAGGACACAGAGAAGCACATACATATGTCTGACAAAGCCTTCTTACAGCCTACAGTAACCTTCCATACAGTATATACATCAAACTCACAATGCATACCCTTACCTACTTTCACACAAAGACACACTCCAGACACATCACAAGATTCTGATCACACAAGCAGCAACCCTGATCACCTATTATGTTTCTAGCCATCACGCACACACTGCTACCAAGCCACCACTCAGATACATGCAATACACCACAAGCTTCTGAACACAGACAACAATCCCTCTTCATTCACTAGCTTATGACTATGCACAAAAATACTCATCTCTACCAGTAAACCACCCAGATACCTACACTGCACAATCATATCACATACACATTGTTACCATTCAGCCTCAGAAAAACAAAATCCACACACCCTGCAAGCAATGGAAGTCCCCAATCACACACACAAACCAAGTCGCTAATGCACTTACACATATACATACCTGGTATCTGTCCTGCATACAAATAGTTGGTTGTCAAGAGAAATGTCACACCTATCCACTTGTACTTGTGTACATCCTCTATGAATGCATATATATATATATATATATATATATATA
The DNA here is from genome assembly GCF_019279795.1 of Protopterus annectens. Taxonomy (NCBI): domain Eukaryota; kingdom Metazoa; phylum Chordata; order Ceratodontiformes; family Protopteridae; genus Protopterus; species Protopterus annectens. The sequence goes on from NC_056750.1 coordinate 385,833,862, forward strand.
TATATATATATATATACTTGACTAATACATATTTATATATAATATATTAATACAGATATACGAGTGCACTTTCATTGTGTGGCACTCGAGCCTGACTCAACTACAAAAAGCTCAAAAAAAGACTAATACCTACTATTCTTGGGTGCCTACTGAAAGTTTGAGGACGTAATTGCAACTGCTAAAGCAGTAGGAGTTAAATTATGAGTAGGAGAAGTAATATATACCACTTCTGATGCTGTAGCATCTGAGAGTATTCCCCCTAGTCTGAGATACAGTGAGCCCTGAGTTAGTGTATAAAAGCATGCGCTGCAAAGGAGTTGCATGGGAGAAGGTGAAATCTTTGCAAAAATGTTTTAAAGTTGTAGCAGCAAGCTCCAACATTAGTTGATTTTCTCAGAAATTAGATTTAATTTTTAAAGTTTTAGGACTTGCAGTTTTGGCTATCACGAAAATGAAATGAAATTCGAACCACAGTGTGCACTGAATGAATACTCAAGATCTGAAACACAAAGATTTATTCAACCAACAGACTAAGCATATGCTTTCACCAGCAACCTGGCTTCTTCAGAGTCTGACAGTAAAACACTCCATATAAAAAACACTCCACATTTAAAGCAAGAATGCATTCTCCCCACCCATCCAATTAATCAATAAATCAATCAAACAGAAAATTTCTTAAGAATACATTTGCAACCAAGTATTAGTTTAAAAAACAATTCATAACATTTAATAAACTTATAATAGTCATACACTACATATGTATACATATAAAAATGTAATATAAAATTGCAGTTCCTCTAAATAACACTACTTAAGTATTTTAACTGGGGCTTTATGGTGACACATTCATTTAGCCCAGGGCGCCTGGTAGCATTGAGCCTAAGCTGCCATTCCATTTCTAACCTTGCTACCCTGTTCTGTGCATCACACTGAATGTTAGACTTAACCCTATCTATAATAAAAAATAAAAATTTGTTAAAATTCCCACATACTGCACTATGCAAATAAAGTGCATTGTGCTCATCCTTTCTCCTGATTGAACTGACATGTTCCCCTATTCTTGTTTTCAAGCTTCATGTAGTCATGCCCACATAAAATGCATCGCATGACATACACGAAGCAAGATATACACAATTCTTGGTGCTACAATTACAAGCACCTGGACAAGATATCGTACGTTGATACCCCAACTACACTTACGTACGTCCCAACTGCTATGTATCTACATCCTCTACAGGAACCACATTTGCTTATGGCAGATCTAGTGTTGCTTCTACCCTCTCTTTCAAGTATACTCTTCAAGTTCTTTCCTTTTCCATAGACAATCACCGGGGTATCACATAGGATCATTTTAATATCTTTACTCAGAAAATATTTCCACAAATTTCTGAGACTAGAACCTAGTTCATTAGCTCTTTCATTGTATGTTAAAACAAATTTTGCTTTATTTGTTTTATTCAATGTGCTGACACTACTACCTATGTTTGCACCCTCCTCCCCTTGCCCTCTTAGAATAGGACTATATTTGTTTCTTCTTCTTCTATATACTTCTTTTTTGATGTTAGTTAACATTGATAGCGGGTACCCCCTGTCAACAAACATTCCAATCAATGTATAAATTTCCTTCTTAAATAAATCATCATTACTGATTAATCTACATAGCCGGACCATCTGGCCCTTAACTACACCTCTCCTTTGGTGCAGAGGGTGACAACTTGTGTAGTGCAGCATCGAGTTTGAATAACTAGGTTTCCTGTAAATTGTACTCACCAGTCCTTCTTTGGTCTTAAATAAGGTAATGTCCAGGTAATTTACTCTCTCTTTGTTCCAGGTGTGTGTAAATCTAAGGAAATCTGTGGTTTCATTAATGTAAGAGCAAAATTCCTTAACACTTTCCTCATCCCCTTTCCAAAATATAGGAGGTCATCTAAAACCTACAGTACAAAAGAATGTTGCCCTGTACTTTGAGTTTAACACAAATTGCTTTTCCCATGCCCATAGCACTAAATTAGCATAGACAGGGGCACAACGGGCCCATCGCTACCCTGTCTTTTGTTGATAGATCTCTCCATCAAATTGTATAAAGTTATTATGTAGTATGATTTCCATCAAGTCATGACATATCTCCAGTCTTTCTTTATCAAAACTGGGACTAGTCAAAAGACTGTCATAAAACAGTTCCAGCCCAGTTTGATGTGGTATCACTGAGAATAAGTTAATGACATCGACAATCAAAAACCCAAACATCTCATTCCCAATGCCCTTAACACTTCCTACCCTTTCCAAACAATGCCACGAATCCTTTAGTATGTGGTCAGCATCCATTAATGCTTTTTACAAAATGGTCCACAAATGCAGCCATTGGTTCTGTCTTGGAACCCTTTGCAGAAACAATTGGTCTAAACTGCACATTTTCTGTCCCTTTGTGGACCTTTGGGATTCCAAAAAGCTTGGGCATAGTAGGAAACTTCACACAAAGAAACTCATATTCAACCTCATTAATAACTCCTTGATGTAAAGCATCAAACAAAAACATGTCTATTCCTCTATATGCTCTATTAGTTTCATTAATTGATGCTCTAGTGTATGTGTTTTCATCCCCAAGCAACCTGAATATACAACTACTGTAGTCTATTTTATTCATGATGACCATTCCTCCCCCTTTGTCTGGTTTCATACATCTAACCTTCTGTGTTGACCATAATTCTTGTATAACCTTTCTTTCATTCTCTGATAAATTATCCTTGACCTCAGATTTTTGCCTACAGATTTTCCTAAACTCATATTCTGCCATCTGTTCAAATCCAGTGATCTCTGAGTTTATGGGAGGCATGAAGCAACTCTTTCTTTTGATCCCTAAAGATACGTTCTCGTCTGTAGACATCGTAGCACATGAACCCTGACCAGCAAAATATAATTGCAAATTAAGCTTCCTAATATATAACTTTAAGTTTAGTAAAACTTGTGCAATATCTAGCTTGAAATTT
>NC_056750.1:385841848-385916848 GCF_019279795.1 Protopterus annectens
CTTTGAGAAAAATTGCTTGTTATGATAGAGCAGTCCTAGTTTTTTGTGAACTTCCTTGATAGTTTGGGCAATGTGCAAGTCAAATCTTAGATGGTTGTTTATTTCAACACCTAAAAGTTTGGTGTGGGTGTTTGGGGTAATTACATTTTTGTTATTAGAAGTGATAGTAAAGTTACCTGTTTGGTGGAGGGATCTATGAGAGCTGAAGAGGAGTAGTTTTGTTTTAGTTGGTTAAGAATAAGCTGGTAATTGGTGAACCAGGTTTCAGCTAGTGAGAAGCATTCATGTGTTTGGGAGTAGAGGAGTTCAAGTGTGGGGGCGGCACATATGATAGTGTGTCATCTGCCTATTGAATTGTTGAGGCCTTCACTGTGGTGGATGAGAGTTGATTGGTGAAAAGAATGAGGAGTAGTGGGCCTAGGATGGAGCCTTGAGGGACTCCTAATGATACAGGCAGTACAGAGGATATTTGGTTCTGCCACTGTACAGCCTGCTGCCGACATTACAGGTAGCTCTTAAACCATGTGATAGAGGAGATACTGAGGTTCAGGTTAGAGAGTAAGTGGAGAAGTTTATTGTGGTTTACTATATTGAAAGATTTAGATACATCTAAGAATATGGCAGAGTGTAGTTGTCTATTATTTCTATGGTGATTAATAGTATTAGTGAAGGAGATAAGTGAGGTGGTGGTACTATGGAACTTTTAGGTTTATAAGAGCTTTCTAAGTTTATGAGAGCAATATTTAATGTGTGTCACTATTTTTGGGCCTTTGTCTCCCAATTATGTCAGGCTTTATCCAGATTTCTTGTGCTAAGAGGTTGAAAGGTATGATGTCATATCACCCCACTAAATTATAAGAAGCTCCAGGTTCTACAACATAACAGTTATGCTACCAAGTCCTTTTGTTGCAGTCTATATTGATATCACTAGATGCGTTACACTTTGTCCTCTTGTTATATTAACAGAGCTCTGTAGCCTTGATTGGCTTCTTATACTATCAGTACTAACAGCATTTTTGTTTAACAGGGAAACAAGGAGAAGTTAAAGGAGCATGAAGCCTCATCACTGGTGTCTCATATGGGACTAATGTTGCAGCTAGTGTGTCAGCTTAAAAAACAGTTTTCTGCAGAGAACAGCACTGAAGAAGCTAATGTACCTTTGTTTGTTATATCATCTAAAGAGAAAGAAATGCAAGCAACAATTCCTGGTCAGCACGTTAAGGAAGCTGTGGAAATAAATGGGGACCTAGAAAGTGACTCTTGCCCTGCGGCTGCTCCCAGTCTTGATACACAACACATCACAGTAGATACGTATAAAAGCAAGATTGTATCACTCGAAGAGAAGATGCAAGTATTTGAAAATGTTGTAACAGTTCTTTACAAAAAAGTGGAGAAGTCAGACTTGACTGTTACTGCTTTAAAGAGACGACACTTTATAGACCAGGAAACTATTCAAATCCTGGATGAAGAGGTAAGAATATATTTTATCATACTGAAACTGAGAAGTAATACCATATAGTTCATTGCAGTGCAGCCTTAAAATACCCTAGCCTCAGACAACTAAGAATAAAAATACTTGAACACTATCCATTCAATATTTTTACAAAGATATAGGCATGAATATTGCAGTCTTGTCCTTTAAGTTTCTTAATTCTCTTTTTGATATCAGACACATTATACAATGGCTCTTTACAGTAAGCCCAATAGAGACTTAGAGCCAAAGTAGCAGTTTCTTTATGTTTGTGGTTTGTATGAATTAACTATTTAGAAAGCAATACACACATAATTGAGGTATTCATTCCTATGGCACTTTTTCATATACTTCTATTCAACATCCAACACTCCTATACTTAACAGAATAATTTACTGCTTAATAATCAATACCTCAAATAGCAACAAAATAGCAAATTAACAACCAGTTAATTCTCAAACAAACTGATATGGTATGTGAGACGTATTTACACAATCTCGCTGGAGGCAAAGCTCGCACATAAAAGTATTCCTAATGTCAGTAATACACACACTGCACCCATCACGCACAATTCAAAGCAGATGTATAGACCCACATATGCTGAGGCACTTGCATGTAACCTTCCTAAACCGCAAAGATCTCTTAGACGAAGCATACAACAAATACCCTCAGCAGCCCCAAATGTGCTCTTTCAAAACAACAACCACATCAACACACACAACTACATCTCATGGAGCCTCTACCTCTAAGTCCATAATACAAGTCATCACACAATCCAACATTCTAGTCATTGGAGTCTCCATCATGAGACACAGTGATGTCCCTCTCACCAGGCTGAGTAATGAAAAAGTTATGGTCAGTTGCTTATCAGGGACTAGGAATTGCCACATTACATGTGTACTCAGGTCATTAGACCACAGTTACCAATATGAGTCAGTCATAGTCCATGTGGGAATAAATGACTGGAGACATACCTCCCTAGACTATATGAAGAGAGACATCATGGAGATCTTGGAACACATGTCTCAGGCTGGACTGAGCCTAGCACTGAGCAGCATTTTACCTTTTCCAAGGATGATACCACAATACAAACAAAAGATGACTGACTAATAATTGGCTTAGTTTCTGTTGTCATTTTAAGGGGGTGCAATATTTGTCAGGAGATGGAGATGGTCAACAGACCACGCTGCTTTGCCAGGGATGGGCTGCATCTCTCCCCTTTAGGCTTTTGAATATTAGCTAAAACATTGTCTTTCCCCTTAGTGCCTTTTTTAGGCAATGCCAAACTGAAAGTACTTCCGACATAGCAAATCAAAACCAAGAAAAGTCTAAACAAAAAACTCCACTCCCTAGAAGCTCTCTTTACCCTAGAGAATGCTGATGTCTGGGCACTGAGACATGGTTTAAAGCCACGGAGAGCACACCAACAGTGCAAGATTATTTATAATGCCTTCCACACATTTAGGCCAACTACTTCACAGGCAGGGACTAAAGGTCGAGGTGTCTCTATTTACATCAAAAATAAATATACAAAGATAAAGCAAGCACAGTCAAATGGTAAAGTGCCTCTATGATACAAAAACCTTCGAAATCAAGAGAAATTCAAGAGGCAACACCATCCAAAGCGAAGGAGACCTTTATTATGACAAATAAATCATAGAAGTATAAAAATATCATAGTGAGCGCTTTCCATTACTATGAATGCTTCTTCAGACATTAATTATTACAAAAGAACTTCTATTTAAATACATCCAGGTGGCTGCAATGAATGACTCTCTGGCCAAGCAAATGTCTAAATCCATTACAGAATGAGCTACCTAGTCTATTAAATGCATTAGATACTTTTGACTGAATTTGAATAGCTATATACGGTTCTAGCTAGCAGCCATGTGAGACATTTTATGTGGAAACCCATATATAAATGCATTATTTTAAAATCTTATGTTGAATTACAAACATCAGCATTAACCAAAAAACTGTAAAATATAAAAAGACATACTAATATTTTCAAGCGTCACTAGATGGCAGTATAAACTCAATGCAGAATGCAAGGTATATAAAAACATAGGCTACATATATTTAACTTGTATGGATATAAGTATGGACATATGCTACCTACTATAATGAAAATCAGCTGTGTGATAAACCTATTTAAGATGCATAACTTGTGTAAATATCTGTTACAAACTCTTGTAAAATTACTAAAAAAACAAGGTAAAAAATATAAATATGTATGTGTGCAAATGAGGCAGTGTCTAAAACTAGTGAAGCACGGAGTAAAACACATCCCTGCTAGATCACAAGGAATATTAATCTATAAAACCCATTCTTATGAAATCTATTATAATAAATTAAATTATAAAACTACTAAACTATGTAAAAAACAACTGGTTGACCAAATTGGTAAGGAAAAAGCTGTATGAGTATAGATGCATCCAATGGGAGAGGACTCTATGAATTGTGACTTAGTGCATGAAAGGTCTGTCTGCCAAAAGCTGTTTCAAAGAGACTTTTTCATTAAGGCCATGGGCCTTATCAGCTTGCAACTTCAAGATCCATTTGTTTTCTTGTTTTTCTGTGTAGTTCCTGATATTCCCTAATCTAATAGTTTTACTGATCAACTCTATGGCTAAAAAAACAAACATATGGGTCAGAACATTAATTACAAGCTTAGCTAAGGCATTTGCATCATCTTCTTTAGGAATAGCATATAGATGTTCCCTAACCCTTTCACGTAAAGTCCTGTTGGTTTTAACAATATAAAAAGAAGTACATTTCTGATATTTCGCTAAATATATTAAGTCACGGGATTTACAATCAGCATAATGGTGAAATGTATAAATGTTACGTGTATCTGGATGTCTAAACACATCATCATTTACCATATAAGGGCACGGATTACAGTTTCTACATGCAACCATTTCTTTTCTAGCTAACTGTATTCTACTTGTTTTGTTTTTATCGTAACATAGTAGTCTTTTCAAAGATTTAGTGTGTTTATAGGAATATCTCGGTGTGGTTTCCACCAGTGCTGCAATTTTCTCATCCACTGTCAATATATTTCCAGTGCTTCTTCACTATCGCTTGTATTTTATTATTATTACTGGTATAGGGAATAATCAACCTACTGACATGTGGTGATGTATTATTTCTCAATTCTTTCTGTTAATGTCTCTATTAAAAAAGGGTTTGCCTTTCCCTTGTCTGTTTACATCCATGTTATCAAATAGCTTCCTACATTCATTTGTTTTATAGGCTCTATCCTTAAATTCATGTCCCAAAGTAGTTAAAGTTTCAGGGAAGACAAAATTTTGTCTTGTCAGTCTAGAAGCCCTCAGTGCTTGGCTCTTAACTATGTTCTGATATATATGTGGGGGATGCATACTATTACGATGTAGGAGGTTGTTCCTCCTACAACTCTTCCTATACATCTCTGTTTGAATCTCATTACCATATTTGCATATCAGGACATATAAGAACTCTATCCTATCCAATGAACAGTGTGCTGTAAAGGACAAAAAAATCCACTGCGCCATTAATATATTCTATAAACTCATGTAATTTATCCTCAGTACCTCCCCAAACAAGGAAAACATCATCCACAAAACGTGTTGCGAATTGACAACACGCTTGGATGCGCCTGTGTGAGTTTGCAGAACCATTCAAGTCTTCCTTTTTCAATGCTCCCTTTGAGGGATCCTCATTGTTGGGCCCCAAAGATAAGGAAACTCTATCCAAGTGTGAGAAAGATGGAAAGACTCTGTCTTCTGTGGGAGTACAGTTTTCCACTCCTCAACGATCCTATTCCAGGAATCAAAGGAGTGGCAAAATGAGGTTCAAGAAGTCGCAGAAGCCTTTCCAGGGCACACGTGGTACAGACTTCCCCTCAGGGCAGAGAGGGGGTTACAATAGAAGACGCTGTTCCAGTGGCAAGGGTGGTCTGCAGAACCAGGGTTCCAGGGATCTTTCTCTGGCCAACTCTATCAGCACTCCTGAAAAGGAGGCTCGATTGCTTGCCTCTGGAGGCAGTTGGGGGAAGATTCTCCTTGAATCCAGCAGCCTGGCAACATACAATTACTGATGCCTGGGTGTAAGGATTATTTTCAGAGGTTATTTAATCCTCTTCCCCCTTTATCCAAGGACCCATTAAAAAACTCCCTATTCCACAGTCAGAGACCAAGCAGCATTAGAAATACAAAAGCTGCTAGAAAAAAACTGCCATCCAAGTAGTCCCACCAAACCAATTATGATCCAGATTTTACTCCAGGTTCCTTTTAGTGCCAAAGGAGACAGGGGACTGGAAACCAATTTTGGATCTCAGCGTTCTAAACAAATTTGTCCATCAGTCAAAATTCCAGATTGTCATGGTTTAGTCAATACTCCACTTTCTAGAAGAAAATGGTTGGATGTTTTCTATCAACTTTCAAAATACGTATTATCACATAAAAATGGACAAACACTCAAGAAAGTTTCTCCACTTCCAGCTAGGAGCCAGCCACTACCAATTCAGGGTGCTGCCCTTTGGTCTCACCAGAGCTCTCAGGACATTCACCAAATGTATGGCAGCAGTAACAGTACACTTGAGGTGGCACAGATTCCGAGTGTGTTTTCATACCTAGATGACTGGCTCTTCACCCCTTCTACCAGGCATCTACTTCAAACAGTGGATTTCATTTTGAAACTATCTCAGCAGTTGGACACCATGGTCAATCTTGCTAAGTCTCAACTGATCCCTTCTCAGGATATTGAGTTTATCGGAGCTCGTCTCAACACTGTGACTTGTGTGACCTCTCTACCCCACCACATGATGCAGAAAATACAATCTCAGCTTCAGCCTATTCTTTGCTCAAGCAAGATACTGGCACAACTAGTATTTCAAGCATTGGGCTCCATGGCAGCAGCAATCACTCTAGTCCCATTAGCAAGGTTTCACATGAGACTCCTTCAATGGCTTCTTGCAAACCAGTGGTCAAGTCTAACCCATCCTATGAATAACCAGTTTTTATAACCAGCCAATGCTAAGATGACCTATCCTGCAGTCCAAAGAGATTATTCTGGGCTGCCCCTTTGTCCCTTGTCATCCCAAGGCCATAGTGACCATGGATGCTTCCCAGATGGGGTGGGGGCATTATCTGAGGAAGGCAGTCCAAGGCACTTAGTCCCCTTTAGAGGCCAATCTGCATATCCAATGTTCTGGAGTTGAGGGTGGTATTTCTAGCATTGAAAGCTTTTCATACTGCCTTACCTCAAGGGACGACAGCTATTCAGTCAGAAAATATGTCCATAGTCTGGTACATCGACAAACAAGGGGGAACCAAGTCCTACCCACTGTGTTGAGAAGCCCTTCAAGTGTGGCAATGGGCCATAACTTCCAACTGCTTTCCGATAGCAATGCACATCCCAAGGAGTTCAAATGTGATAGCAGACAAACTGAGCAGATGCATTCTCATACCTCACAAGTGGTCTCCAAGTCCCAGGGGCCAGCCTTGCTGCGACCTGTTTGCCCCTGAACAAGAAGTGCAGAAGTTGTTTTGCCCTAATTCCCCCTTGAGAGATGGTCTTCTCCTCGATTGGCCCTCGGGTCTCCTTTATGCTTTTCCTCTGATTCCCCTTTTTCCTCAAGAAAGCAGCTTGATTGAGAAGCAAAGCAATCCTCATTGCACCTTACTGACCTTGACAAATTTGGTTTCCCTTCCTATGGCCTCATCTGCTTTGACACCCATGGATTCTGGACCCAGTTCCAGACATTCTGTCTCATCTCCAGGCACTGCTACATCCCAATCTACAATCCCTCAAGCTGACTGCTTGGTTTCTCATATTCCATTTGTCGGCAGGCATAATGACATTCCATCTCATGTACGACACATTTTGTTGGGATCCCATAAACCATACACCAGGAATCTCTACCTTAGTAAATGGAAGAGATTTTCTATCTGAGCTTACGATAATGGTCTTGCCCCTTTTCAGTTCCAGTGAAAAAGGTTCTAGAGTTTCATAGAGTTCTCTCCCATTGGATACATCTATAGAGACTCATACAGCTTTTTATTTACCAATTTGGTCAAAGTTGTTTTTTTTACAAAGTTTAGTATTTTTATAATTTAATTTATCATAATAGATTGTATATGAATGGATTTTATAGATTAATATTCCATGTGATCTAACAGGGATGTGTTTTACTCCGTGCTTCACTAGTTTTAGACACTGCCTCAATTGCACACATACATATTTATATTTTTTATCTTGTTTTTTAGTAATTTTACACAAATTTGTGATATTTACACCAGTTATGCATCTTAAATAGGTTTATCACACAGCTGATTTTCATTATAGTGGGTACCATATGTCAATATTTATATCCATACAAGTTAAATATATGTAGCCTATATGTTTTATATTTTTATATACCTTGTGGTCTGCATTATGAGTTTATACTGCCATCTAGTGATATTAATGTATTTTTATATTTTACAGTTTTTTTTGTTAATGCTGATGTTTGTAATTCAACATAGGATTTGAAAATAATGCATTTATATATGGATTTCCACATAACATGTCTCATATGGCTGCTAGCTAGAACTGTATATAGCTATTCAAATTCAATCAAAAGTATCTAATGTATTTCCAAGCAACCTCCACCCCCCCAACACAAACCATGAAACATATACTTCACAAAACCAGTGTGCCATGCAATCACAGCCCTTAAGGCAAAATAACATACCCAACATACTAGTAATAGGTGACTCTATAGTCAGGCACACTGACTCCCACTCACTAGGCTGAATAAGGAGAAGGTTATTGTTAGCTGCCTCTCGGGTGCCAGGATCCGCCACATAACACAAGCACTCAGGTCACTCCAGAAGAAGTACAAATATGACTCTGTCATTGTCCATGTTGGTGTGAATGACCTGAGCCGTACCTCCCTGGACTACATGAGGAGAGACATGGAAGAGCTCTCTGATCACGCAGCCCAGGCCGGTATGACACCGAGTAGAATCCTGCCCTCACCAAGAATGATACCACGGTATAAAGAAAAAATTCCCGATTTCAAAAACTGGCTGCATTTCTGGTGTCATTCAAAGGGGATCCAGTGTCTGTCCACCTGGGATGACATGCTTGACAAGCCATGCTGCTTCGCTAAAGACGGCTTGCACCTGTCACCCTTAGGCTTTCAAATACTGGCCAAGGCTCTTGCCACCCCATAGTGCCTTTTTTAGACAAGGCTCAAAAGACAAACCCACTGCCGTAAGTAGCACAACTAAAAAGCTGAGGGTAATGCTACTCAATGCCAGTAGTCTAAACCTCAAAATGCATGCACTCGAGGCACTCCTCAGTATGGAGAAAATCGATATATGTGCAGTAACAGAAACCAGGTTTAATGCTCCAGAGAGCACCCCAGCACTACCCGGCTACAACTCATACCATACATTTCCGCCACAGATCCCAAACCAAAATACAAAAGCTAGGAGTGTGTCCATATTCGTCAAGGATACCCACACTTCCAGGTTAGTGGCACAGCACTATGCTTCTGAGATCATCCACGTGCAACTAACAGTGGGCAAAACTGCAATTCAAATTGTAGCTTGCTACAGATCACCCACCATGTCCCAGGACCCCCATTCCGCATTTCTAGAAACACTGGGAAACATAAAGGTCCTACCAAACACCCTAATATTGGGTGATTTCAATTACCCAAACATTAACTGGGAGAACTACTCAAGTACTAACTCCCTTGCCCAACTTTTCCTAAAATTTATAAACTCAAACACCCTGGTTCAACTGGTCAACACTCCCACCAGAGATGACAACATATTGGACCTGGTCATTACCAACATGGGTGACTGGTGTTCCACACCAGAGGTCAACCCCTCGCTGGTTAGATCTGACCATAAACAAATCACTTTTGATATCCATATTCCGCCCCCACCCCCAAACAAGAAAACCACTGTGAAAAACTTTTCAAAAGCAAACTTCACATTACTTAAGACCAAGGTGGAAAGTTTCAAAGCCCCCATGCTGAAGGATAACACTGTCCAAGCTGCAAAATCCTTTACTAATGCATTCTATGGGCAGCTACAAGAATGCATGGATTGTGCCATCTCAAGCAAAACCAAGACTCACTCCTCCAAGAAAAGGAAACCAGTCTGGTGGACTCCTGCCATAAACAAGCTATACAACAGAAGGAGGAAACTAGTACAGAAAACAGTAAAATCCCAAGAAGGGAAGACATCCCTGATCAGTATCAGCAAGAAACTATGATCCCTCATAAAATCATCCAAGGCGAGCTTTGAAAGAAAAATTGCCAAGGACTCCAAAGATAACCACAAGGCATTCTTTATCTATGTCAAGAATCTAAGTGGCAATGCTCAGATCTGCTCAAAGTTAGTGCAGAATGGCACAAAATACACTGAACTGACCGATATCGTCAACATCCTGGCAGACAGGTTCAGCGCAAACTTCACCCCCCTCTCACCCCCAAAAGGGCCCATAACCATACTAGAAGAATGTAGAGTCCCTGAAATCACAGACACTCAGGTTAAAGCAGCCCTCTCAAAAGCCAAAAAACACAGCATCAATGGGACCGGACGGTGTCCCAGGCTGCATCCTACATGAGCTCAAAGATGAACTAACCCCTCACCTAAGCACACTGTCCAAACTCAGCCTCTCCACAGGCTACATACCCATAGAGTGGCGCACAGCAACAGTTATTCCGCTCCACAAAGGTGGAGCCCCAACAGACCCCGGGAACTATCACCCGATCAGCCTGACTAGCTTGGTCTGCAAGCCTATGGAGCGCATCATCATGGAACTCATTATCAGAGACATTGGGAACCTCCAAACACTGGACCCTACCTAATTTGGCTTTGTTAAGGAAAGATCATGCCTCCTAAACCTGGTGAATGTCTTTGAGATAGTTACCAAGGCTATAGATGAGGGAAAGGTGGTACACACAGTCTACCTAGACCTCGCTAAGGCCTTCGATACCATTCCCCATTCTGATATTATAGACAAGTTCACCAGCCTGAACATAAACCCCTACGTCACAAGATGTTTTGCCAACTGGCTCATAGACAGAACCCACATGGTAAGAGTTGCGGGAGCCAATTCCAACTCTAAACCAGTTACAAGTGGTGTTCCCCAGGGCTCACTTCTAGGACCCCTCCTGTTTGGCATATACTTTTCAGAGGTACAGGCAAGCACAGGAGGACTATGGCTGACCAAGTTTGCAGACAACTGCAAATTTGGGGCTATAACTGACTCTCTGGCTGACACAGACATCCTTCAATAGGGTCTCACTGAGATGGATACCTGGTGTCAAAATCATGGCCTCAAGCTAAATGCCAAAAAGTGCATAGTCACCCCCTTTTGAAAAAATAAAGTACCCACAAACTACCACATAGGTGGTAGACAACTAAATACGGAAGACATAATAAGGGATCTGGGGACCCAAGTAGATAGTTATTTCACCTTTGATAATCACATTGCCAAAGTGGTTAGAAAATCCTTCTACATGGCCCACCTAATCACAAAAGGGTTTGCATCCAGATCAAAAGAGGTCATTGTGCCCCTCTACTCATCAGACCCATCCTAGAATACAACACCCCATTTGGGATGTACCTTACAAGACACCTGCAACAGCTGGAAAGACCACAGAAGTACCTCACCAAGAGGAACACTGGCCTCAGATGCCCTATGCAGCTCGACTGAAGAAACTCCAGTTGTACTTGGTTTCATACCGCCTACTCAGAGGTGATCTCTGCCTGACATACAAGGCCATGTCTAACCCAGAATTGATGGACATGCTCCACCTAAAGAAAACCTTATCCCCTCGAGCCACACACTCTAGTGATCTAAACCTCACCACAACAATAAATAGGACATGCTGGAGGGATAGATTCCTGTCTCAGAGACTTCCCATGCTTTGGAACAAGATCCCAATCTACATTAGGCAGAGCTCCTTGCTAACACTCTTCAGAAGAAACCTTGACGAGTGGATGGAAACAGAAAGTTTACCTCGGGGATCACTTCAGTGGCTCTGTTGGACAGAGGCACAGGGAACTAATCTAAGGGGGCAGCGAAAGCCAACACATTCTGGCTAGGCTTATAAATGCATTCGGGCAGATAGCCTAGTACCAACCTATGAACCTATAATAGACTAGGTAGCTCATTCTGTAATGGATTTAGACATTTGATTGGCTAGAGAGTCATTCATTGCGGCCACCTGGATGTATATAAATAGAAGTTCTTTTGGAATAATTATTAAGTCTGAAGAAGCGTTCACAGTAACGCGAAAGTGCTCACTAGGATATTTTTATACTTTTATGATTTATTTGTCATAATAAAGGTTTCCTTCGCTTTGGATGGTGTTGCCTCTTGAGTTTCTCTTGATTTCAAAAATAAATATACTTCAAGGCTGGTCAAACAGGACAATGCACTTGAATTACTCCATGTTCAAACCACCATAGGTAACATCTGATACCACTTGCTTGCAAGCTATAGGTCCCCCCACTATGACCCAGGAAAACCATACCCTGTATTTAAACTTATTAGAAGCTCTAACCATCCAGCCTAATACCTTATTCATGGGTGACTTTAATTATCCCACTATTAACTGGGAATCCTATAAGACACCGAACACACAGGCTCAGCGATTACTGGATTTTGAAAACACAAACTCCCTGGACCAGATAGTCAATACTCCAACCCGGGGTGCAACCATACTAGATCTGGTCCTCACTAATATTGGAGACTGCTGCACACCCCTTACTTTAATGCCTTTTGTGGTATGGTCATACCACAAAATGGTCTCCTTTGAAGTAAAAATAAAACCTGGACCTCCAGCCAAACCTGGAATATTCAGGAACTATTCTAAGGCTAACCTCCTGCTATTAAGTGAGAAGATGCAAAATTTCAAGCCACCCATAAACCTTGTAAACACTTCTGCCTATGCAGAACTGTTCACAGAGACTCTGTACAAGCATGTTAATAGGTGCATAGAGGCAACTGTACCCACCAGGAAGAAGTACAGAACTGAAAAAACGAGCCACCCTGGTGGAATCACAAAATCAATCGGCTATATAACAGGAAGAAAAAAATCATGGCAAAAATTAGGAGGTGCAGCATCCAGCAGGATAAAAGCACTCTTATCAAGCTAAACAACTCTGAAAACAAATGAAGTCTACCAAAGCCAAATTTGAAGTAGATTTGGCCTCCCATGCCAAGGACAACCACAAAGCATTTGTTAGCTATGTCCGCAACCTCAGAGGCAACACATAATTGTGTGCAGAGCTCATTGTGAATGGACCCACCTATTCTGGGCCAGAGGAAATAGCAAACCTCCTGACTTATAAATTCAGCTCCAACTTTACCCCTCTCTCTGCCTCAATGTTCCCCTCGAAAAATATCATCAAATATAACCCCCCTACTATCACTAGGGAACAGGTCCTTAATGCTCTCTTTCTAAGACCAAGAACACTGCATCAATGGGCCCAGACAATATCCCAGGATGCCTTCTAAATAGCATGAAACATGACCTATCAGGGCCTCTGGATTTACTATTTAACTGTAGCCTCCAAACAGGCTTCATGCCTCATGAATGGAGGAAGGCAACAGTCATCCCCTCTGTACAAAGGTGGGCCAGACTCATAAGTTTCACTAGTCTTACATATAAAGCCATGGAAAGAATTATCATGGAGATGATCAATAGAGATACAGTAAACCTCTAGACACTGGACCCAACCCAGTTTGGTTTCGTCAAGGGCAGATCATGTCTACTCAACCTGGTGGATATCTTTGAGAAGGTCACCAAAGCAATGGATGAGGGCAAAATCGTTCATACTGCCTACTTTGACCTGGCCAAAGCATTTGACAAAATACCTCACTTGGGCATTTTTGACAAACTCAAGAGGTTAGGTACAGACCCGTATGTCACCCGGTAGATAGCCAAATGGCTCACTGACAGGATCCAGGAAGTTAGAATTTGGGAGTCCACCTCTACAAAGAGGCCAGTCACAAGTTGAGTCCCTCAGGGATCTGTCCTTGGACTGCTCCTTTTTGGCATTTACTTCTCAAAAGTCAAGGCCAATGTCAGTGGTCTCTGGCTGACTAAATATGCAGATGATTTAATGACAGCTCCTAATTTGCAACCTCACACTTACACAAATGTTCTCCACTAGGGGCTGACACTGACAAACAACTGGTGTCAGAACCATGGACTAAAACTAAATGTCTAGAAATGCATATTAGTATCCTTTGGGAAGTCATCCATCGCTGGTAACTATCACATTGACAACACACCCCTTGGAGTTGACCCATTAGTCAGGGACTTAGGGACACAAATAGATAGTAATCTAGCCTTTGACCATCATGTGTCTACTCTGGTGAAGAAATCATTTTATGTTGCACATCTTATAAACAAGGGTATGGCATCCAAGTCCAAGGAAGTCACTATTCCACTGTATTTGGCATTCAATAGACCTGTCAATGAGAACAATGCCCCCTTTGTTATGTACCTAACCAGGCATATCCAACAACTGAAATGTCCACAGAGGTTCCTCTCTAAAAGAATACAGAGTGTAAGTAATATGTTCTATGTAGACTGCCTCAAGGCCTTATCTCTGTATTCTGTCTCCTACAGGCTTTTGAGGGGAGATCTATGCCTGGCATACAGGGCATTGTCAGACCCCACTCTGATGGACCTCCTGCATATCCACAAAATAAACAGCACCAGAATTACCCATTCTAAAGACTTAAACACATTGTCTGTGATATAAATAGGCCCTGCTGGAGAGATAGGTATGTACCCCAGAGACTTCCATGTCTATGGAACAGGTTCCCCATCAATGTGAAGCAGAGTTCCTACCTAACCCAATTCAAATGCAACTTGGACAATTGGATGGGAAACTGGAAATTCATCCCTGGTTTGGCACCTATGTCTCTAATAGACACAGGTAACCTGTAAATGGTTCATCTCCCAGGCCTATGCTAACACTTATCAAGGGTATCAGAACTTGTCAGAGATTTGGGATGCATGGCTTGGCTGAAAAAGGCCCTTGTGGTCGTTAACCTAGTAAACACCTATGAACCTATAAAAGTTGTACTGTAGGATGCTCTGTGGTGAAATCACTGTCTGACACCTGTTATTCGTATTTTCATATTTACATTCATAGCTTCATAATAGACACCTTTGTGTTACTGAGGGAGGCATGAGAAGAAATGTCTTGGTGGGAGACAGAAAAACACATTATCACTGTCCACATATAATGTATTATATTGAAGATATTACTAGTTGCTTAGTAGCAGTTACAAAGAGACAAACTGTTGCATGTCACCAGGTGAAATCTTAGATGATGTTCAAGAAAATGGCCACTGATATTTGCACTGTAACTTGTACATCTTGAGATATTCTGTGTTGTTTATATTAATTATAGATAGCATGATAATTCTTAAGTATCTCAGTAAACAAGCACTCGAAGTTCTTGCTGCCGTGTGAAAGTGCAAATTTGGTTGAATAGAAATGCACTACATATCTAGGACAATTTTTACTGCAAATCTTTTTTAATGATATTACTAAGGAATGCAAGGTAAGCCACGGTGGTGCAGCGGTAGTGTTGTTGCCTCACAGCAAGAGGTTCTCCCATTCAATTCTCGGCTGTATGTCCTCCCTGCGTTCGAGTGGCATTTGAAAGACATGCGTAGAATGGGCATGCCTTCATTGAAGGTTAGGCATTGAGCTGGCACCTCGGCACCCGTAAAAAATCTACTGCTAATCATTAGCGGACTGGAGTTCTGCTGTGGCGACCCCTGACTGGGAAAAGCCAAAAGAAGAACAACTAAGGAATGCAAGGTCATGTAACAGACACACAGGTTCGTAGATACATACTAGATTAGCTGCTTTTGTGGGCTATTTTAAACCTAGGCCATTTCCCTTAAACATGAGAATCAAACCCTTTACCCTTTTGTCTGTCAGGTAAACACCTTAATCATTATATGCCAACCCCCCCCCCCTGTATGCCAATCATCTTGGATAACAATCTTTGCATATGCAAGAAATTCCAGATAACCTTTATGTGAGTGAAAAAAACTGCAACTTGTTTCTTGCATTGTGCATTTTCCCAAATCCAGATATAGAGCTATTAAAGCATGGGTGATCAAAATAGTTTGCTTGGCTTCTGCAACTGTATTTATGTATGTAGAGGGGTATCCAGACAGTTATGTCATTGCCTGGTTACCAGTTATGGTCAGAGTCCACATGGTCTGACAACACCAAAGATTGGTGATATAGCACATTTTTTTAAACATTTCTACTTAGTCATGTGATCGTATTAGGTTGTAAATACAGAATATATCCTTGTAAGATACTGTAGAGGCCCTTTGGCTTTATCTTAAGTCTTGTTTCTGCAGAAGTTTCCAAACCTTTCAAAGAACTAGATTAAAAAGTGAATAGACAGCTCTCTACACAGGACCCACACATGAACAGGTTCATAGGCTCACTGGTGATTACTAGACTAACAACCTTAGGGGGCCTTAAACCTAGCCATGCTCCCTAAATGTATCTGACAAGTTTTGATACCCAAAGGGCATTGTAAGGGTTGTATGTAGTGTTGAGTATGGGTGGTCAAGCATTTAAAGATAGTCTCACTCTACACAGACATAGATGCCAGACCAGAGGTACATTTCTGATTCCCCGTCTACTGATTCAAGTTATGCTTGAATTGGTTTATGGAAGAACTATGCCTCATGTGGGTTGAAAGCCTGTTCCAGAGAAGGGGTAGACTCTGTGATGCATACCTATAACCCTCCCAACATGTCCTATTTATGTTGCAGATGATTATCAGTTCCCTAGATCAGTTAATTCTGATGATATTTGTTTTGTAGATGTGCAACAGGTCCAGAGTGTGCTTAGTGGGTGCTCTACAGGTAATGCATAGATTGCCTCTCAGCAGTCTGTAGGAGACTGAGTATAGGGATAAGGCTTTGAGGAGGTATGCACAGGACATGTTGCTTATGGCCTGTATACTTTTTGTGTTGAACCTCTGTGGAAGCATTGCAGTTCCATATTTCTGGTCAGGTACACACCGAAGGGGACACTATTCTCAGTGACTGGTCACACAAGGGCAGAGTACAACAGAAAAATGAATCCTTGGATCTAGATGCCATACCCTTACTTTAAGTTGTGCAACACAGAATGATGTCCTTACTGCCATAGACACATTATAATGAAATGCTAGGTTACTCTCTACATGCTTTCCCAAATTACTGACCACTGAGTCTACCCTTAGGGATGTATTATCAATGTGGTTGTTTCCATGGCTAGCTGCCTTTCCAAACAGTACTACTACACCAGTTTTTGGCATTGAGTTTTGGACTGTGACAATGGCCCAGTTATTGATCTGTGTCAGGACTCCTTACAGAGTATTTGTGACTTTAGGGGATTCCATAATTCTGCCTAGTTTGCAGCTATCTACAAACTTGTTCAGCCAGAGGGCCTTGATATTGGCCTTGACTTCAGAGAAGTAGATGCCAAAAATGAGCAGCTCCATCACCAGTCCTTCATGGACTCCAATAGTGACTGGCCATGTTTGTGGAGGAAGACTCCCCTGTCCTAACATCTTCAGTCCTATCTTCCAGCTAGCTGGATATCCAGTGTGTGACAAAGGTTTATACCCAATTCTGCAAGTCTGTCTGCAATGCCAGAGTGGGGTATTTTATTGAATGCTTTGGCCAGGTCAAGGTAAGCAGTATGCACCGTTTTGCCATCAACTATTGCTTTGGTGACTTTCTCAGAGAAATCCACCAGGTTGAGTTGGCACAGCCTACCTTGATGAAACTACACTGGGTTGGATCCAGTATCTGAAGGCTTCCTTTTTCATTGTTTATCATCTTCATGATGATTCTTTAATTGGCTTTGCATACGAGACTAATACTTCTGGGTCTGTAGTTACCCAGGTACACAGATGGCCCTTTATTGTGCGGAGGGATGACAGTTGTAGCCACAAAATCTGTCTGGAAGTTATGGTTAAACAGTGATTCTAGTGGCTCCAGCAGGTCATGTTTCATGCTATTAAGCAGGCATCCTTGGATATTATCAGGGCCCACTGATGCAGTATTCTTCACCTTGGAGATTACATTGAGATAGCTGGAGCAGTTAAGGTTGAGAATATTTCCTGAGGGGTATGGGGGGGTAAAATTGGAGCTAAAGTTGTTGGCCAGTAGATTTGCTTTATCTTCCAGCTCGGTTACAATTATTTGAGCATAATTTTATATAGCACCTTTGAAGTTACTGACATAGCTGAAGACTGCCTTGTGACTGTCCTTGGCATGGGAGGCTATTTTTACCTCAAATTTGGCTTTGGTAGATTTGATTATCCCCAGAGTTGTTTGTTTAAATTGACATGTGATTTTTACCTTACTGGGTATTGTGCTTCCCAATTTTTGCCACAATTTTCCTCCTTTTGTTATACAACCTATTGATGTTGGGATTCCACTAGACTGTATTTTTTTTTGTTTGCTCTATGCTTATTCTGGGTAGGGATAGCTGTCTCTAAGCAGCCATTAACAACGGTTTTCACAAAATTCTCAGAGGCAGTGGTTTTCTCAAGACTTTGGGGGGGGGGTGCTTTAAATTTTGCTAGTGTGTCATTTAACAGTAGACATTGGCCTTAGCATAGTTTACGAAAAGTCCAGGGTTAGCTGGGGTTACAGTTTTTTATTTTTATTTTAAGGGAGACAGCTTTATGGTCCAACCTGACCAACCAGGACATTACGTGGGGGGGTCAACATTCTTCCATGCTTGTCAGGATTAGGTCAAGGATTTTTAGCTTCCCTAATCGGATTATTGATTAGCTTTTTCAGTGTGTGTGTGTGTTTGTGTAAAGTCTAGGAACTTCTGGGCCTGCATGTTTGGGGTCACCAATGATTTTCAATTTATAGTGGGGTAGTTAAAGACGCCTATGAATATATTGTTGGGTTAAAAGGGGAGTGTCTCTAGTGCATTTAAATAAAGAAGTTGCGTCTTACACTAATGTTCCATCTGTGTTGTTGATCTTCATCTATTCTTGACTTCTGGGTTACGGTTCCAATCATTGGAACTGATCCGGGAGTTATATAGCTCACTTCAGCCAAAAATCTCTCAAGCTAATAGTCTACCCACAACGCCCCTCTCTACATTACCTCAGACTGAGTTTGCAGACTTACAGAAAGAATACAGTGAAACCTAACTCAAGTCAGAAGACATGTCCAAAAGTAGATCCTAACAAGGAATCCCAGGACAGCAATCACCAAGACTCTATAGGAAGGGGCAGGTGAGGTCAGACGCAAGAATAGATAAAGATCAACAGCACAGACAGAACATTATGGTAAGACATAACTTCTTTATGTGATGTTGTCAAGCTTCATCTATTCTTGACACCTGGGACAGACTCCCCAGCTACTTTAGATCCTGGGTGACACTATGGAAGTAAATTCCTGAGAACCATAGAACCAAAGGAGGTTCTCCCCCTGGAGACCATATCCAATTTGTAATGAGTAATACAGGTATGTGGGGTAGCCCATGCTGCAGCTGTGCAAATTTCGACATGGAAGCTTTAGAATGAAAAGCAGCTGATGTTGCCATAGATCTGGTGGAATGTGCCATCACCAGCATAGGAAGCTTTAGGTTCTTTTTAGTGTAAATAAAGGAGATACAATCTCTTAACCATCATGACAGAGACAGGTTTATCCAAGATTGCACCCACAAATGAAACAAATAACTGTTCTGATTGGCTGAATTGCTTAGTTCTGTCCAGATAAAAACGTAACTGCATGTGCACATCCAAAAGGTGTAAACGATATTCACCCTTATTAGAAAAATTTGGTAAAAATACAGGCAAATCTATAGATTGATTGATGTTGGTCTCTGAAACCACTTTATTTTTTATTTATTTATTTTATTTTACATTTGTTGACCGGACTAGTCTAACTGGATATATGTCCATTTTCATTAGAGGCCCGGGGAGAAAAGCTCCATGACACACATGATAATAAAATTGCAGGACAATATAAAATAACTTCAGATGTGTATACAAGTACAACATTGGATAATACAGAAATAATACAAAGAGGACAGAAGTCAATACAATATGAAATGCATTCAATACAGTGTACAATTCAAAATAGCAAGTAGGTACATTACTTAATATAGAAAAAAAGGGGAGGTATACAGGCTAATTCCATATACAAGTATGGTACAATAAAAGAGGCAGATTGAAAAAAATGAGTTTAGTAATAAAAAAATAAATTATATATATATATATATATATATATATATATATATATTTTTTTTTTTTTTTAAACAAGTAAGTATTTAGTGGGATGGAAATAATGAAACAGAGAGTGAGAAAGGTAAGGTATAGGATATACTGACAGTATTTGGGTAGACTGGAGAATTAGTCAGGACTCACTTTAGGAAGAAAGGACAAGTTTGTTCTGAGTGAAACTCCATCTTTATGGAAAACCAGATAAGGGGGCTTTGAACATAGAGCTTGTAATTCAGAAACTCATCTCACAGGAGGTGACAGCTATAAGTAAAAGCATTTTCCAAGAGAGGAACTTCAAGTGACAGGTAGCTGCAGGTTCAAAGGGAGATAATGTAAGTGACTGCAAGACAATCGTCAAGTCCCATGGCAGTAGAGAATCTTTGAATGGGGGCTTTAAACAAATTATCCCCTTAAGAAAAACCTTACAAAGTCTATGAGAAATTAAGGGCTTATCACTGAAATCATCATGAAAACTTGAAATGGCTGCTATGATAACTTTAATAATGGAAGCAGAAGCCCCTTTACCAAAAATAGTAGCTAAAACCACTAGAACTGAAAAGGGGTTAAGACCATTATCGTAAGCCCAGACAGAAAATATCTTCCATTTACTAAGATAGAGATTCCTGGTGTATGGTTTATGGGATCCCAACAAAATGTGTCGTACATGAGATGGAATGTCATTATGCCTGCCGACAAATGGAATACGAGAAACCAAGCAGTCAGCTTGAGGGATTGTAGATTGCGATGTAGCAGTGCCTGGGGATGAGACAAAATGTCTGAAAATGGGTCCAGAATCCATGGGTGTTAAAGCAGATGAGGCCATAGGAAGGGAAACCAAATTTGTCAAGGTCAGTAAGGTGCAATGAGGATTGCTTTGCTTCTCAACCAAGCTGCTTTCTTGAGGAAAAAGGGAATTTGAGGAAAAGCATAAAGGAGACCCGAGGGCCAATCGAGGAGAAGACCATCTCTCGAGGACTTCTCCTGAGGGGGAATTAGGGCAAAACAACTTCTGAACTTCTTGTTCAGGGGCAAACAGGTCACAGCAAGGCTGGCCCCTGGAACTTAGAGACCACTTCTGAGGTATGAGAATGCATCTGCTCAGTTTGTCTGCTATCACACGTGAACTCCTCAGACTGTGCGCATTGCTATCAGAAAGCAGTTGGAAGTTATGACCCATTGCCACACTTGAAAGGCTTCTCGACACAGTGGGTAGGACTTGGTTCCCCCTTGTTCGTTGATGTACCAGACTATGGATATATTTTCTGACTGAATAGCTGTCGTCCCTTGAGGTAAGGCAGTATGAAAAGCTTGCAATGCTAGAAATACCACCCTCAACTCTAGATTATTGGATATGCAGATTGGCCTCTAAAGGGGACTAAGTGCCTTGGACTGCCTTCCGCAGATAATGCCCGTACCCCATCTGGGAAGCATCCATGGTCACTATGGCCTTGGGATGACGAGGGACAAAGGGGCAGCCCAGAATAATCTCTATGGACTGCATCCACCAGGATAGGTCATCTTTGCATTGGCTGGTTATAAAAACTGGTGATTCATAGGATGGGTTAGACTTGACCACTGGTTTGCAAGAAGCCATTGAAGGAGTCTCATGTAAAACCTTGCTAATGGGACTAGAGTGATTGCTGCTGCCATGGAGCCCAATGCTTAAAATACTAGTTGTGCCAGTATCTTGCTTGAGCAAAGAATAGGCTGAAGCTGAGATTGTATTTTCTGCATCCTGTGGTGGGGTAGAGAGACCACACAAGAAACAGTGTTGATACGAGTGCCGATAAACTCCATATCCTGAGACGGGATCAGTTGAGACTTCGCAAGATTGACCATGATGTCCAACTGCTGAGATAGTTTCAAAATGAAATTCACTGTTTGAAGTAGATGTCTGGTGGAAGGGGTGAAAAGCCAGTTGTCTAGGTATGGAAACACACTCGGAATCTGTGCCACCTCACGTGTACTGTTACTGCTGCCATACATTTGGTGAATGCTCTGAGGGCTCTGGTGAGAAAAGGGCAGCACCCTGAACTGGTATTGGCTGGCTCCTAGCTGGAAGTGGAGAAACTTTGAGTGTTTGTCCATTTTTATGTGGTAATACGCATTTTGAAAGTGAATAGAAAACATCCAAACATTTTCCTCTAGAAAGTGGAGTATTGACTAAACCATGACCAACTGGAATTTTGACTGATGGACAAATTTGTTTAGAACGCTGAGATCCAAAATTGGTTTCCAGTCCCCTGTCTTCTTTGGCACTAAAAAGAACCTGGAGTAAAATCTGGATCCTAATTGGTCTGGTGGGACTTCTTGGATGACAATTTTTTCTAGCAGCTTTTGTATTTCTAATGCTGCTTGGTCCCTCTGACTGTGGAATAGGGAGTTTTTTATGGGTCATTGGATAAAGAGTGAAGGAGATTAAATAACCCCTGTAAATAATCCTTACACCCAGGCATCAGCAATTGTATGTTGCCAGGCTGCTGTATTCAAGGAGAATCTTCCCCCATCTGCCTCCAGAGTCAAGCAATCGGGCCTCCTTTTCAGGAATGCTGATAGAGTTGGCCAGAGAAGGACTCCCTGGAACCTTGGTTCTGCAGACCACCCTTGCCACTGGGACAGCATCTTCTATTGTAACCCCCTCTCTGCCCTGAGGGAAGTCTGTACCACGTGTGCCCCAGAAAGGCTTCTGGGACATCTTGAACCTCATTTTGCCACTCCTTTGATTCCTGGAATAGGATCATTAAGGAGTGGAAAACTGTACACCCACAGAAGACCGAGTCTTTCCATCTTTCTCACACTTGGATTGAGTTTCCTTAGCTTTGGGGCCCAACAATGAGGATCCATCAAAGGGAGCATTGAAAAAGGAAGACTTGAATGGTTCCGCAAACTGACACAGGCGCATCCAAGCGTTTCATCGATTTGCAACACCTGAACCTGCTGACCTGGTTGCCCCCTTCAGCTAAATGTGCAATGAATCTCATGGACGAGTTTGAGATGGACTCCAAGGTAGCTAACTGGGAGGCCACTTTTTCCTGGAACCCTCTGCTACTGCTCCCTCCAAGGTATCAGACAGCTCATTGACTAGATCCCTCTGAAGCCTAGTGAAATGTGACAAGAAATTCAAATCCTGATGGAGTAGGTCTATGATGAGTAGACTCACTTCCCAAACCTGTCCATCACCCTGGACTCTCAGTTAGGAGGGGATGTACAGTAGAACTTTCCTCAGCCAGTTCTTTTTTGGTGGCAGCTCTACCTCCATGGCATCAACTACTTAAACTTTTTCCCTGTGTGAATGATCCTCAGAAGCAAAAATAATTTTATCAGATCTCCAGGAGATAGGTTCTATAGAGTCAGCAGCTTTCCAGGCCCGCTAAGCAATCAATTTAATTAATCAGTGGGAGGGGTCACCCAGGAGGTAGACTCCAAAGGCCTGCAAGTACATGGATTCCTCAGAAGAAGGGTCTTTGGACTTCCAATCAGCCCTCTGTTTTAGGATGTCCAGAATGTCTCCAAAGGAGACATCTTCCAGAAGTGACCTGGGGGAACCCTCCCCCTCATCGAAATCAGTGTCCTCTGTGACAGATCCTTTAGGAGAATCAAGGTGTTTCCTCTTGCACAATTTATTCTTAGGAGGCTCTCCAGTGGGAGCATCTGAAGAGGATTTGGAACAGGGTAGACCCTTGGCATGTAACTTTTGCAACCTTGGAGCTCACTGTCTGGGGGTGGAGATTGGTGGCAGCTCCACTAAACCAGGGGTCAAGAGGTAAGACTCCAGTAACACAGTAGCCACCTGAGATGAGGCTGTGGAAAAATCTCTTTCAATATCTTGAAAAGCAGGCCCTCCTGCAGAGGAATGAGAGCCCAGAACTGAGACAAATTTGGAACCGGGGTCACACCCCGCCCCAAGAGACCTACCTGACAAGCCAGAACAAAGGACAGGTTCTCTGTTGGTGCAGTCCAAAAAGGTAAGATAGGCTGCAAAGAAAAAACTGGAGCCAACTCGAATGCCTTGGACCCGACAGCGAAAACCCGGTCTTGAAGGTACCAAAGAAGTCAAGAGCCATACCTGGTACCAAAGGCAAAAAAGTTTATGGTGCTGAGGTCATTGGAACCTGTGTGATTAGAGTCAACTGCTCTAAAGCCTGAGAGGAGGTCAGAGGAGGAGAATAAAAACAGGTCATAGGGGAGAAACCCATTGCATCAGGAGGGAGAGGGGTCTGAGATAATGGCAGAAGACACCTAAGCTATCAGAATCTGATACACCAACCTCACTACATCAACATCCGAAAGACTCCTGATGGAGCAAATGGACAAGCCAGACGGGGACTCAGGTCTCTCTAAAAAGGGACTGGGGAGTTGCCTCAAACAAAGGTCAATAGATGAAGAATAATTAGTCCTGGGTTGAATTGGATCATCTGTCTTAGGCACAGTCTGTGGGGCCATAGTAGATATCAGCAGCAGCAGTGGGAATTGGTGCCACTGTCGGAACCATAGCCAAAGCAGTAGTAATTGATACCGTAGCCTGTATGAAGTCGTGGTTGGTGTTGAAGGCACCGGTAAGAGGTTCGATGCTGAAGTGTTGCTCCATTCCTAAAGCTTCAGAACCTTAGATTTCTGTTCCAAAGAGGAACCTGAAGAGGAATGCTTCTTTTGTGTTGGTGCCTAAGGAGATGTTGGCACCGAATGAGAAGTTTTAGTATCAGAGGCCAGAGCAGATTGGTGGGCCTTGGACAAGGCTTCTTTGAAAGGGGCTTTAAGAAGCCCTTTGAGGATGAGCTTGTTTCTATGCTCTACCAGGGCTCTAATACTGAAACCCTGGAAGATAAGGCACTCAATATTCAAATGGGATGTATTCAAATAGTACATGCAACATTCATGTCTATTAGAGTTTGGCATTTTCCTGCTGCACTCTTTACACTGTTTGAAACCAGTTGTGGTAACTTTAGATTTATCTCCCATCGCTGTAAAAAAAAAAAAAAAGGGGCTAGGAGAGGTAGAAAATGAATAAGAAAAAAGAGGAAGCAAAACAAAACCACACATACCACAAGGGGAGACACTACCAGCAATGGTAGAGAGATTACCCAACAGTAAGAGAGAGAGGGGGCAAGGGAACTACCAATAATGGTAGTTAGCAATACCAATGGCAAAAGGAAGGGAAACACACTCACTGTCTAGAGGGTAGATTAAAGTGTGAAAACTATAGAAATAAGATAGAAAGCTAATGAGAGAGATTACAAGAAAACAATAAATGTTTACTTGGCTATGAGAGAGGAATTGGCTGATGCATCTTGCTGTAAGAGCAGCAAATGATACCTGCGGTAATGTAGACAGGGGCATTGCGGGTAGACTATTAGCTCAAGAGATTTTTGGCTGATACGAACTATACAACAGCCAAATCAGTTCAGAGGATTGGAACCATAATCCAGAAGTCAAGAATAGATGAAGGCTGACAACATCAGATTATGTGTTATGAGTTTCTTGAGTGATAGACAGGGACTTTCAAGGATAAGGAATGAGACTTTGCCCATGATAATTTGGACATAGTGTGATGTGTTTCAGCTTCTCTGAACAGCCCTGAGGTGTGTTTTGGATGAAATTTGAAACATCTGTACCTTTTTCCCCTTTGTGTGCAATAGTGATTCTAAATGTATATAAGGGATTTATAGATCTGCACTGCCGGGTTGCTCTTGATGCTTTTAAAACATGTCTTAGTAGATGCACAGACATCCACATTCACATTCACCAGAATGATGAGAGCTTGAAGGGAGTGGAGTTTTTTGTTTAGATTCCTGGCATTGAGTAGTAACACCTTTAGATTTTCAAGAATTGGTTTTGCTATGTCAGAATGTTTATCACACTGGCAATGCCTAAAAAAGGCATTGTGAGAGTGGACAAGGTTTTACCCAATATTCAAAAACTTAGAAAGGTCATGTTCAGGCTATCTCTAGCAGAGCAGCATGGTCAAATATTGTATCCCCATCAAATGATACCCAAAACTAAGCCAATTATTGAAGTCAATTATATTCTTTTCATATTATGGCATCATCACTGGAGAAAGTAGAATGTTGCTTAATGGTAAGCTTATACCAACCTGGGACACATCATCATGTACATCTCTTCGTGTAGTCCAGGGAAGGTCATCTTATTTAGTTTATACCCACCTTGACTTATACTAGGACCTGTGGTCCATTGACACGAGTGCATGCATGATCTGGCAGATTCTGGCTCAATAGGCAACTGACCGTGACACTCTCTTTACTCAGTCTGGTGAGTGGAAAATCTGTGCATCTCACAATAGTGTCTCCTATGACCAAAATATTGATTTGTGTGGTGATTTACCTTATGGGTTTAGATGTTTCCAAAACAATATTTAACCTTCATATGTTTATTAATACAATGGCTATAAGGTACTACCTCACTATGGAAACATTTCATATTTACCATGTTACTGCAGTACATCATCCCCTTTACAGTAAAATGGAATATAAGTTTTCCAGAACAGGTCTGCTTTTCATGTAATACATAAAAGAATAAACATTACTAGAAACAATTTCCGTTCAACCGACTACAAAGAGAAAGACTTCATTACTGGTTCATCAGCATGTCTGAAATGCACAATAATGCTGTCAGATCTGACCGTGTTCAGATTCTCCCTAGCGCTCTATGCATCATGTTAGCAAAGGCATTCACCAACACTGTCAGAAACATGCTCCTAGACATCCCCACACACATCCACATCTACTTATGAACAAAAAAGCTCCCCTACCCCCAAAAGTTAACTATGGTCACGGGAAAACTCAACTATTAATCCACACACATGCTCCCACACAACACACATTGAGGTTTCCAGTTCTCTTCATAATAACCCACCGTTTAGTGTGAACACACACACACACACACACACACACACACACACACACCTTCTTTTATAACCTTACATACACACACTAACACACGCCCCTCCCCATATCTTGCCTGCACCACAAGAACTCCCATAGGAGTGAATGGGTGATCATGTGTTTTTACACCAGTTACTTTTTCCTCCTAGAGTAAAATTTTACTCATTTAAGCAATTCTCTGAATCTCTCACTCAAACAAATTGAGAGCCCAACATACTTCCTGAGGAGAACACATAGCCAATTAGCATTAGCCACTCCCCTGAGCTGTTAGATTAGCATGCAGCTCTGTCAGAAAGACTGCCCTATGGTCTGATGCCTCATGAGGCAAAAACCTCATGCAATAGACAAATCTATGTATCAAAAAAGTTTAGCAAGATGGGAAAACTTCAGTGCTAAGGCTGCTGCATTGTTTTACTGTTTTCTGAAACCCAGCCAATGTGTAGCCTGTATTACCACACATTAGTGAGCATGTCATTGCCAGTAATACACAGCAAACAAGTATAGACTGATTTTGTACTATAAAAATAAATAACACACATGAACATTTAAGTTTTAAGATGGTGATATACCATATGTCTTGTGTACTGCAAGTGGATGACAATAAATAGATTATTTGAAATGCATGCTTTGACTAAAGATTTGCAATTTATTATGTAAAGGGTTATGCAGTTCTGTAGCCTCATAACTCATATTTTTCATGACTGTAGTAAATCCTGTTCAGAAGTACAACTTACAATTAAGTGTAATTGCAAATTGAAATTACAAGATATTCAAGAGTGTGGCTTATGGGGCATTTAAATACTTCTCGTGAGAGTAAGTCAGCATACTACCTCTCATAAGAGCACCAAGAAGCTTTGTTAAGTCCCCAAATAATAGACCACTATCATGTCTTACAGCTAACTATGAACTAGAATTTAATAGTATTTGTTTCTGGAAAGGGTATTACAAATACAGTGTCTGACAACCACAACATGCTAGCCTATGATGTATAAGTTCAGACTAAATCAGGGTCTTTATATCCTTCTATGCATGTAGGTTAAGCAGCTGCAACGGAATCTCACCACAAAGGAGACCGTGATCAAGGAATTGCATGAGCAGGTCCATTCTGCTGAAATCGCCACATATGATGGAATGTTCTTGTGGAAAATCTCAGATTTTACCAAAAAACAGCAGGATGCAGTCACTGGAAGAATTACTAGCCTCTCCTCTCCAAGTAGGTGATGAACAATCACTGGTTTACTACCTATGCAAAAAAGGAAACCCATTCTTCTTAACAGGCTCTGGCTAAAGTCAGAAGGATTGCATGTAAAAAAATGTGGTATTAAGATGAAAATGTGTGAATGAAGAGTATGAATATTTACATAATGTAATGTAGATGCGTAAAGGTTGAGTAGACACACGTTTACACCAGGGTAATGTACTGAACTGCTCGATTTGGGAGGGCAATGACTTTGCAAAGGTATATATGAACAGGCAGCTTATGGTCTCCTTGATCACTTGCCTAGAATGTCCCTATATAAATGTGTTACTTCACTGTCTTCCTGTTAAATGTGTAGTGAAGTCTGGTTGTGACCCTGCCTCATGACAAATTTTAAAACCTTAATACAGTTTCACATGTCAACAGGAGTAGTGACATTTTTACCCCTGACCAAAATGTATTAAGCTAAGAAACTTCAAAAAATAATTTGTGTAGTACAAACACTGTGGCTCATATCTAAAAAGGGTGAGTGAGTACATCTGCAAAATAAAACAGAATTATTTTTGTGTGTTTGTCCATCACAAATTGCATGCATTCTTTTGAATTTGTAAGTCAAGCAAACAGTAGTAAAATATCTAGTTTCTTCCCAAAATGATATGTTAATATAGAGAGTATAAAATCATGTCTGGCTGAAAACAAAAATAATTCTGGAAAGCAGGTTATTTTATATTCTTGTGCTCTTCTGAATATATTTCAGTGATGAAAGCCTACGGCCAAAATAACATCCGTAACTGCAAGACTGCATGTATGCATGGTATCCCTATGTCTGATACTTTGTAATTTTTACACATGCATTCCATTCGACATTAGTGTAGGAAAGCTGTCAAGCTGGAGATGCATTTAATGAAGCTCTAGTTTAGCACAGGTAAGATCTGCTTCAGAACACAAATGTGTGGCCTAAGAGAACAGTATAAACATATCAGAAAGGTTATGTCAGAGCTCTTTAAAATGCCAGTTTACCCCAGAAACCATTATTTGTAAGGAAAGATGTTCTACACTAAAACAAATAAAAAATCTTGGCCAACATATAAATATGAGTGGCCACCAAACAGGGGATTTACTTTTATGCTTTGGAAACTTAATGGGAGACGACATTAGAAATTCAGTGGAATGAGAATCATGTTTGTGAGTGTGCACATGCATTTGTTTGTGTGTCCAGAACAGATAGCATGTTCTACTAGCTATCAGGAGCAGTGCTGACTAAAAAGGGGAGCAAACTATTTTACAGGGTGAATATCAACAGGTAGGTATTTAGAAAAATAACTTTCTGTGCGAAAGCATGTTCTGTATGCTTGTTTTGGAATGGAAAGAGATATAAAAGGGTGCTTTAAATGCTTGTATAGTGCCACTATTTGGAGTTTGCTTGGCTGGGAGACCAGAATCTATACTTTTACTGAGAGAACAGTACTATGTACGAAAAATCTGTTTTAGTGGTTAAGGCATATGCCCTAGTTGCTTATACTGACAACAAATATGCTTAAGCACAGAAACATAAGATTCCAAGCTTTGTTGACATGTATATTAAAGCAGTTCAGTGCTCATTTGTTAACTAGGTAAGGGGTCTAGCTTAAAACCCTGCCACCAGGCAAATCAGTTACGTTCAAATCAGCACTAATTTACACAGTATAATACAATCTGTACATGCATTACACGGGAAGTGAAGTTTCGGTCACATACTGGACAAAGGAAAACACTTCAAAAGTGTTATTGGATGGTGTACAACAATCACCAGAAAAAAAAGCTGATTAAAGCAGCATGTATATGAACAAATCAGAGTATACAATGTTCTGTTAAAAAGAAGATTGTTATTCCATCCACATAATACTGACATTTATATGCAGTCCATTAATGCTAAATGCTGGACCAGTTTAAACAAATTGTATCACAGACGCTAATCACTATTCCTAAAACTTCCATGCTGATTGTTTTTGTAAATTGTGTGTTCTTCACAGGAACAGGTTTTGTCAGATTCCTTATTTTCTCAGTGCCACCAAACAGAAAAATTAAGATGTAAAACTCAAATTATTCATCTCCAGGAAACTACTCCGGTGAGCAGAATAATACAATGCATTTACCAAAAAAAAAAAAAAGAAGTGGATGCTGTGAGCGCTACTACAAACAGCTCCACAGCATACAATGCAAACCCTTATCTGCTGAAACACACTCAACCCCCATTATTTACTGACTTCATTCCTCAGTTAAGTAGAAGAATGGGGAGAGTGGGTAGAGACCAGCTCTCTACGAAGGTCAGGCTCCTTCAAAGCACAGAAGGGGGCAATCAAGCTCAGAGCTGGATTGGAAAGGAGATCTCAATGACTGTATACTTGAACTTAGCTGAAAAGGGATGTGGTATCTCAGCTGAAGATGATGGAGATTTTTGCAGTTAGACAGCAGAATGAATGAAAGAAAGAAAAAGCCACAGGGCATAGGAGAGGAACAAATAAAAATGACTCAAGTATGGCAGTGTAGTAATACTGTGTAGTGCATGAGTCTAGGTAAGAAGATAGGGGAGCTACTAGCTGGCACTGATGTAAGAAAGGAATGAGAACATTGCTGGTATCATAGAAACCTGAGCTAGCAACATGGAGGTGCCTGAGTGTAGGCTGCTTAGGGAAGAGTGTCGGCTGCTTGGGAAAGTCAAAGAAAGGAGGGAAGGGATGGAGTAGCAATCCACTTACAGGGCAGTATCAAATGGAAGGTCAGAGAGGAGCAGGAACACCATTCCATGAAGAAATCAAGGAAGGTTACAGGGCCAGAATCTAGGGTGAGTGCCCCGTCGATCTAGTAAGTGGGATGCAGTGCATTAGCTCGCAGACACATCAAGGAAAGATGGTGAGATAAAGGAGAAGTGAAGGGAAAAATGAGGAAGGAGGAAGAGGGTTTTAGACCTTGAACAGCTGAAACTGACAAGTACAGTCTTCAGAGTCTCCAAGTTCCAAGGCAGAAGGGTTGCAGAAGTTGACTGAAGACTTAAGATTGTGAGGGTTCAGCCATGTGATGAAGGATTGAACTAGAGAACAGAATTCCATATGCCATTCTAACCAATGTGGAGGGAGGGGTAAGATATGTCTAGGTGAAAGACTGCATTTGCCAACAGTTATTAAACCAAATATATGGTTTGTAATGTGTGTGTGTGTGGGGGGGGGGGGTTGATAAGAATACAAAGCTAATGGTGAAGGATTCTAGGGCAATATAATAAGCTGGAGAAGAGGGTCACAGATAAGGTAAGGATTGGGGACAAAGAGTAAGCAAGGTATGCGTCAGTGATGCAGTACACCAAGGGCTACAAGCATGGGCATGAGGAAGAGGGAAAAAAAAGGCGAAAAGTGAAGGCCAGTATGGCTACTCAAAGATGAGACAAACACGTGACAAGACTTACAAGTGGTAGAAGACAGCAGTGGGCAATTGGAATAGGTATGGTGCAAAGAAGCAATCAGAACAATTAATAAGAATGCTATGGAACACACAAGCTGAAAGGGAGTAGGCAGAAATGGTCAAGAGGTGGTATGTACAGCTGTGGAAGTAAGCTTATATAACAGATGTTTCAGTAGATCACTGTTAAAGTAGCCTAAGCTGTATAGGTTTTTACTATACTAAGGATATGACCACTGGAGAGTTTTCAAAGCTTCAGATCACCTTACACATATCATAACCACTATGGAGAAACAGAAGTGTCTCATATATATAGGTTAAGGTATCAAAGCTTCACAGCTTTCTTTTTTCTAAAGCTCTGAAAATAGATAAATGCAAAATAAATGTAAGCATGCATGTGTGCGGCTATCTTATAGGGTCATAGGTTTACTAGGCTAATGACCAGAAGGGCCTTATTAAGCCTAGCCATGCATCACAAAATTCTGACAAGTTCTGGTGCCCTTGTTAACTGTAAGCAGGGGCTTGGGAGATGAAACATTTACAGTTTTCTTGTGTCCATTAGAAACATAGGTGCCAAACCAGGGATGAATTTCTTGTTCCCCATACAACTGTCCAAGTTACAATTGAATTGGGTTAGGGAGGAACTCTGCTTCACATGGATGGGCATCCTGTTCCAGAGATGGGTTAGTCTCTGGGATACATATCTGTCTCTCCAGCAGATCCTATTTAAATCACACGCAAGACTTAAGTCTTTAGACTGGGTAATTCTGGTGCTGTGTGTTTTGTAGATATGCAGGGCCACCATCCAAGTGGGGTCTGACAATGCCCTATATGTCAGGCATATATCTCCCTTCAACAGGCTGTAGGAAACAGAATACAAGAATAGGGCCTTGAGGCAGTCTGCATAGGATATTTTACTTACTCCTTAGTCTTAGTGAGGAACCTGTGTGGACATTCCAGTTGCTGGATACACCTGTAGGTACATATCAATGGGGACAGGGTACTCAATAATAGGTCTGATGAATGACAAATACAGCAGAACAATGACTTACTTGGACCTAGATGCCCTATCTTTGTTTACAAATTGTGCAACATAGAATGATTTCCTCACTATTGTAGACAAGTGATGGCCAAAGGCTAGATTACCTTCTATGTGTGCCCCTAAGTCCCTTACTATTGAGTCAACTCTAAGGGGTATGTTGTCAATATGGTAGTTACCATGGGTGGATGACTTCCTGAAGGTACTATACATTTCTTGGCATCTCGTTTTAATCCATGGCTCTGACACCAGTTGTTTATCTGTGCCAGCCCTTTCTGGAGAACATTTGTGTCAGTGTGGGATTCAATAACAGCTTGTAATTTGCAACCATCTGCAAATTTAGTCAGCCAGAGACCACTGACATTGGCCTTGATTTCCAAGTAAATGCCAAAAAGGAGTGGTGCAAGGACCAATCCTTGAGGGATTCCTCTTATGACTGGCCTCATTGTAGAGGTGGACTTCCCAATTCTTTGGCTATCCACCGGGTGACATATGGGTTTGTACCTAATCTCTTGAGTTTGTCAACAATGCCCAAGTGGAGTACTATTTCAAATGCCTTGGCCAGGTCAAGGTAGACAGTGTGAAGCATCTTGCCTTCATCCATTCCTTTGGCGACCTTCTCAAAGAAGTCCACCAGGTTGAGTAGTCATGATCTACCCTTGATGAAACCAATCATGGTTGGTTCCAGTGTCTGCAGGTTTACTATAACATTATTGATAATTCCCAGGATAATTATTTCCATGGCTTTGCATAAAAGACTAATAAGGCTTATTGGTCTGTAGGTTTCAGGGTCTGTAGATAGCTCATCTTTGTGCAGGGGGATGACTGCTGTTCTCATTCAAGAGGAACTAAAGCCTGTTTGGAAGCTAGAGTTAAAAACAATTCCAGAGGATCTGGGATATCATGCTTCATTCTATTTAGAAAGCATGCTGGGATATTGTCTGGGTCCAATGATGCAGTATTCTTGGCCTTAGATAGAGCATTAAGGACCTGTTCCCTAGTGAAAGCAGAGGGAGTTACATTTCATGGTATTTCCTTATGGAAGGTTGAGGGAGAGAGAGAGAGAGGGGTAAAGTTGGAGCTGAATTTATCGGCCAGTAGTTTTGCTATATCTTCTGGCTCAGTATAGGTGGCTCCATTTACAATGAGCTCTGCACACAATTGTGTATCGCCTTTGAGGTTGCAGACTAAAGAATGTCTTGTGGCTGTCCTTGGCCTAGGAGGCCAAATTTACCCCAAACATACCTCACAACTGTACAGATTTTAGCAGAATATCCAGATTTATGCCTCATATTTTTGGTTCACTTTCATAAAAAAAAAAAAAAAAAAAGTTATGTCTTCCCGTAATGATCCATATGTGTTGTAGATCTTCACATATCCTTGACAGTGGGTTAATTTCCAAACTTGGGAACCATTTCAGCCATTATTCCAGCTCGAGCCTCCCAAAAACTCTCAGGCTCAGCAGTACCCATAATGCTCCTCGCCAAAATACCTCAGATAGAGTCTGCATAAACCAGTAATAGATAACCATATGTAAAGAAGGAGAGGAGAGAGACCTTATCTGAATCCATTGAAGAGGACCCATATCACAGAGGAAATCCACTATAAAAATTATGGGATGGGAGGAGGAGGGTGGGTATGTCAAGGATATGTGAAAAACAACAACAGAGATGGAACGTTATGGTAAGACATAACGTCTTTATCTGATGTTGTCAATCTTCACATAGTCCTTGACAGTGGGACAGAATCCCCAACAACCTGAATTTTGGGAAGTCTCACAAAAGAATACTCCTGAGGACCATCAAGCCAAAGGAAGCTCTTCCTCAAGAGACCAGATCCAATTTGTAATGAGTAATAAAGGTATGTGGAGAAGCCCAAATAGCCGCTGGGCAAATATCATCTAAGCAGACCCTTTAATGGAAAACTGCAGATGTGACTATTGCTCTGGTGGGGTGTGCCTTAACAGGCCTTTGTAGCGGTAAATCCCTGCTATAGAGTCTTTTAGACAGTTATCCATAGTAACTTTGGAAACTGATTTCCCTTTTTCCAGTGAAGAAAAGGAAACAAATAATTGCTTCTGAATTATTTTACACTGTGCAAATAGAAATGGAGTTGTCTATGTACATCCAGTAAATGAAGGTAATAACCGCCTTTGTTAGAAAAAATTGAAAAGAAGGATGGCAATTAGTCTGATTCAGACTGGTTTCAGAAACTACTTTAGGTAGAAAGGAAGGGTTAGTTTTCAATGAAACCATGTCTTTAGGAAAAATTATATAAGGAGGTTTACAGAATAAAGCTTGAATCTCTGAAATTCTCCTGGCTGATGGCTACCAGAAACAAGGTTTTCCAAGACAAACATTTTAGATCACATTTATCCAAAGATTCAAAGGTAGGATAAACTAGGGATTGGAGAACTCAATTTAAATCCCAAGGTGCAGATGGTTCTTTATATGGAGGTCTGAGCATCGCAGATCCCTTCAAAAAGGCTTTGCAAAGCTTATGGGACATTAAGGACGAGCCATTCAGACTCAAGTGAAAATTGGAGATTGTAGCCAGATGCACTTGAATGGCAGATGCTGAGGCTTCTGCTTCAAAAATTGACATCAAGAACTCTAGAACCTTATTGACTGGAGCCAAATATGGATCAGTATTAAACGTAGACATCCATGTAGAAATGTTCTGCCATTTGCTGAGGTACAATTTTCTTGTTGAAGGGTTTGAGACTAGCCAGAATAATTCTTTGAGCTGGTGAACAAAGTTAGGACTGCCTGGTGATCATGGGAATTGGAGAAGCCATGCAGAGAGCTTGAGGTTCTATAGATTCAGGTGAACCAATCCATCTGGGTGGGACAGTAGGTCCGGAGATGTATCCAGACTCATATGTTTCTGAATTAGTTGAGGCCAAAGAAAAGTAAACCAGATCAGTCAAGGCCAGAACAGGGCAATGAGGATTATCCTTTTCTATGATCTGATGGCTTTCTATAGAAATTGGGATATAATGGGAATTGGGGTAAATGCATAGAGTAGACTGGGGGACCAATCATGTAGAAGCGCATCTCTCGGTGACCCCCCCCCCCCCGAGAGGGGGGTCAGGGTGAAGTAGCTGCTGCACCTGCTGTTCAGAGGGGATACAAATAGGTCACAGCAAGGCTGGCCCCATTGGAAAATATATTTTTTCTGCCATAGATGGATTGAGAGACCACTCATGAGGCATTAAAATATATCTGCTCAATCTATCCGCAATCACACTGGAGCTCCCTGGGATGTGCACTGCAATGAGAAAGTGGTCAGATGAAATTGCTCCTTGCCAAACTCTGATGGCTTCTTGACAAAGGGGATAGGACCCGGCTCCCCCCTTCTTTGATGATGTATCAGACTACTGCCAAGTTGTCTCTTTGAATTGCAATCATTCCAAAGGGAAGGTCTGGGTGGAATGATTGCAATGCTGAAAGCACTGCCCTCATCTCTGGAACACTAATAGGGAGGGACGGTTGGCACAATGGTTAAAGTTTTTACCTTATAAACATAAGGTACAGGGTTTGATTCTCACATGGGGTAAATGACAATGGCTTAAAATGGTCCACAAGGGCCTAGTAGTAATCTATGCACCTATGCAGATTGACCTCCAAATGGGACTGAGTGCCTTGGACTGTTTTTCCTTTGATAATGACCCCCCACCCCCCACCTCATCCAGAATGCATCCATGGTTACTATGGCTTGGAGCATCAAGATCTCATTGGAGTGATGCCACCATTATAAATCCTATTTGCATTGGTTGGTAATGGTGATCATGGGAGACATTGGCTGGTCTAACATGGACCACTGTGACACTAAAAAACAATGAAGGATTCACATGTGATAACTCACTAATGGAACTAGTATGATTGAAGCTGCCATCAACCCTAAGGCTTGAAGGGGCAGCCTTGCTGGTACTTTGCTATTGCACACAATCTGGCTGACTTCAGATTTTTATCCTTTGTAGTCTTTCTATGGGCAGGGATCTGACACTCGTGATCATGTTTAGACTTGCTCCGATGAACTCTAATTGTTGACATGGCTCCAACTTTGACTTTTCACAGTTTACGGTAATGCCTAAACTGGAGCAGAGATGGAGAGTGCAGTCTCAAGCCTCCTCGAGAACATGCCTGGTGGGAGTGGTAAGGAGCTAGTCATCTAACTATGGGAACACATGCAACTACTTCCCTGCATATGGTGAACACCCTGGGGGCTGTGGTGAGACCAAATGGCAGAGTTGATAGTGACTAGTTCCCAGCCAGAAGTATAGATATTTTATGGACCATTTGTCCATCTTTATAAGGTAATATGCATCCTGAAGATCTATAGATCACATCCAATCATCTTTTTCCAAAAAGGAAAGAATATACTGAACCGTGGCCATCCAAAATTTGGTCTGCCAAACTGATTTGTTCAGCATGCCAATTTTCCAGTCCCTTGTCTACTTTGGCATTAAAAAGAACCCTGAGTAAATTCCGGATCCTATCTGGTCTGGTGTGACTGTTTGGATGACTCTTTTGTCAAGCAGTTTTTGAATTTCTAAGACTGCTGCTTCCCTGTGACTGTGTATAATGTTCGGGATTTTGGTTGCAGCCTTTGGTTGCACTAAAAAGGGGATACAGTATCCTCTGGTTATAATCCTCTGCTCCCAAAGGTGCACCTTGTTATACTTAGTCAGGCATGTTGTTGCAAGGATAATTGCTCCCTGACTGCCTCCAAAGGATGGTAATTGGGCCTCTTTTTAGGAACAATGAAAAGAGTTCCATGAGAATGAATCTCTGGAACCCCAATTGTGCGGTCCACCTCTGCCTCTTCCTCAGCGTCTTCCATTATTACTTCTCCCTCTGCCACAGAAGTCATTGCCACGTGAGCCTTGGAAAGGCACTTTGGACTTTTTGAACCATAGCCTCCCACTCTGCCGATTCCTGGAATAAGGCCACTGGGGAGTGGAAAAGCATATCCCTATGGCAGAAAGTGTCTTTCCATCTTTATCACATCTGGCTAGATTCTCTCACTTTGGGACCAGTTAGGGATGTTCCGTAAAATGGTGCATTGACATATGAAGACTTAAATGTCTCTGCAAACTCACATTAAGCAGATCCAGGCATGTCTCCTGATGGCTCCACCTGAACCTGCAGTTCTTGTTACCCCTTCAGCAGCATGAGCAATTAGCCTCATGGACGAGCTGGAGATTGATTCAAGGGTGGTGAATTGAGAAGTCACTGTCTCGGACTTCTTCAGCTACTTCTCTTGACAGAGTATCTTACAGTTCTTTAATCAGATCCCTCTGCAACCTGGTAAAATGTGCCATGAAATTCAAGGGCCTAAGGGCAAAGGCCAATGAAGTGTATACATGCTCCCAAATCTATCAATACATACTGAAGTGAAGTTTGTTCCACATGATAAGGGTCTTTGCTGCCTATGTCTAATTCTTGGGCTCTGTGCTATTTTCTTAAATACTGTTGTGTACTAAGTTGCAAGTATTAACAGTTCAAGAGATCTGGACACAACTCTTAACCAGTATCTGTACTTTCCTTCTTCCTCCCTAGGAACTTAATGTCAGTCTTCCTTCACCCTAACCCAGGCCACCCCACTGAAAGGCTCGCAATGCTAGGAGGCTGCTGCAATAAATATCTTAAAACCTAGCAGCAGTCATAACTTTGTTCTACAAAGAAAGTGTTTCAGCCAGGGAAACAAGGTTAATATCTTCTCTCAGTTATCCTGCCTAGTAAGGACACTAGTATTGTTATAGTTCTGCACAGGAACCACAGCACTAGCAGGAAATTATAGGCCTCCCTATGTCTTTACTTCAGCCAGTGCTATAAGAAAAATAGTTTTTAAATAAACTTTTACTTCTCACGCTTACCCTATTCAATCTGAATGCCTGATTTTCCCTGAACACCACATAATGATTGGCTCTGCAGTACTGAGGTCGGGCTGAGACCCACTCCGCTCCCCTGCCCTGCCCCCAAGTCATTTATATTTATTCAAACCCACTGTCACGTAACCACTCCCTTCACCAATCAACTACCTGTGAATAACTACCACACATCTAAAGTAAATTCCTACCTAATAGTATTCAGGATTATTGCCACCAGTGGCGGCTCATGATATCGGACTGCAGGGCCACAGGCCCGCAGCTGGGAACCACAATGGTACAATTCAATAATAACTTCTCCCTCACACAGAAAGTGAATCCGGACTGGTGCTTTACCAGTCCAGATTCAGGAAGAAGGTAGCAGATTGCTTATGCCCCAGAAGTCTATGCGATGCTAACCGCATAGACTGGAAGGGGATTGGACTTGCAAGGTCAGCAGTCTTGGAACGTTCGCAACTGTTTCCGGGAAACTGAAAGTGTGTGTTCCAGCATGAATGCAGAGATGAGCTAAAGAGTTTATCATCATTGCAGAGCTTGGATTCTGAAGCTGTGGATTTTAGAATGCAGAGATGAGCTGTGGAGTTTATTTTCTGAAGCTGTGTTTTTTGTATTTCATAGCAGAGCTTGGATTCTGAGAAGCCGAGCCAAGCAGCAGTTTATTATCAGTGAAGGTATGCATGGAAGGGAACAGGGTATATGTGTGTGTGTGTGTGTGTGTGTGTGTGTGTGTGTGTGTGTGTGTGTGTGTGTGTGTGTGTGTGTGTGTAACATGCCCCACTTGAGTTATACTGGTGGCTATAGAGAGAACTCAGATGGTGGTTAGAGAAGTCAGGGTTGAACCCTGTACTCTGGGTGCAGGTAACAAGAGCCTGAATTCCCTACCAACCACCATTTGTGAAACGTTTGCAGATTTTTGCCTCATATTTTGTTCTGTTCTGTTCCTCATAAAATCTGTGGTTTCTGAATTTTTAATTCCTTAAATAGTTGATGATGCAGTGGTAGCACTGTTGCCTCACAGCTAGAGGTTCTCTGGTTTGATTCTTCGCTGGTGTGCCTTCTGTGTGGAGTCTGCATGTCCTCCCTGTGTTTGTGTGTGGGTTTGCTCTGGTGTCCTCCCATGTTACAAAGACATGTGTCTGCAGCATTTCTCCCTGGGGCTCTGCTGAAAATTGACTTTTGTTCCAAATCAGACTTTCCTGGTTAACAAATGTCAAATAAATAAAAATGACATGCATTTGAATTTCAGATTTCATATTCTTCAGAAAGTACATAGTAACAAAACCTTTTATTCTAGCAATTTTCTAAGTTTACAAGATGAATATTTGAACTTTGACCCTATGTTTAGGACTGTATTCCCCCATTATTGGTTTCATCCAGGTTTTTTATGCTAAGGTTGAGAGCTATGGTGAGAACTAAATTCACTGAATATGTTTGAGGGCTGTATTCCCCCATTACTGGCTTTGTCCAGGTGTTTTGTGCTAAGAAGGTGACAGTTATGGTGAGGACTGACTTCACTAAATGGTAGCTATTTAAGTTTCAGTCTTCCTCTCTTTCATAAAACAGCTGATTTGGTGTAGTGGTATGTTGCTCTGACTGTTTTGCACAGGGTCCTTGGTTCATTACTTGGCAGTGAAATGTATGGTGGTAACACAGCATTTTATATTAGCAAACTTCCAAGATTATACAAGCAGTGTTTAAAATGTGTCCCTGGTTTTTGGGCTTCTGCCCCCCCCCCCATAAATTTTGGCTTTTTCCAGATTTCTTGTGCTGCGAAGTTGAGAGATACAGTTGAGTTTCGAGTAGATTTTACAAGGAGCTGAGAGCTACAGGAGAAGAGAAGTTTAGCACTGCTTATGCTAAGTCTGCTTGAATTATTAATAGCACAATAGGTAGTGTACTTGCTTTTGAAGCAGAAGGCTGTGTGTTCTACTCCCACAGGGGGTGGATGCTGCCGTACTGAGAATGTCCTCTTTGGTGAAGATACAGGCACTTTATTTGTAGATGAAACATTGAAATATAAAGTTTTCTAACAGCAACCTCTTCAGTAGTTAAAGATGTCTTTAATGTGGAATTATTTAGATGACTTTTAGTTCTGCAGAGATTGTGCATAGTTACTGGTGGATTGTAGAAGTTTGAGAAGACTTTTATAATGGAAATGTTCTCAGCTGGGCAGTTTTGTCATTATTGGTGCATGCATTTTGTTTCATTGTTTACTGGAAAAAATGTTCAAAACAATACATTTAAAACACCCTCTAACAAACTGTACTGTATTATACAA
This sequence comes from Protopterus annectens, assembly GCF_019279795.1. Classification (NCBI taxonomy): domain Eukaryota; kingdom Metazoa; phylum Chordata; order Ceratodontiformes; family Protopteridae; genus Protopterus; species Protopterus annectens. The sequence continues at coordinate 385,882,352 of NC_056750.1, forward strand.
GGAATATAATTTAATGCAATCAGGAAGGTGTATTGCACAACACATGTATGTCTTGTGTGCAAGGGGCCTATCGTTTGAAAACAGCCTTATACTAGTCAAACATATTTTCTGTGAATGTGGATTCCAATGCTGTTTCAATGAATGTGACTTTCAAGGACAGAGAAGTTTTAATACTAAGTCTATTTTCATTGTGAGCCTGCATTGCATTGTTTAGCAGATGTCTTAGTGTTTGTACTGTAAAATGCAAAATAAAACTTTCAAATGAAATCCAAATCATCATAGAAGTAAAGCAATATGCATATTGCAGTGTTTATGGTAAATGGGGTGAAATAGCCAAGTAATGGGACATTGGAATGGCTGCAAGGGGGAGGCCCCATTCGACCATGATTTTGTGAGGGGGAAGGGCGGCAAACTCAAAGACAGCCCCGGCTGAACTATACCTCTCAGCTATCCAGATTTTCACAGAATTAATATATTTTTCTTCTTATTTTTGGTTTGTTCCTCATAAAATTTGTGGTTTTCTGGAAATCATTTAGGAATGAAGTCACTAAATAATGACAGACACTGAGTTTCAGACTTCATAACCTTCAGAAAAATGCATGCTAAAGCAAGACCTGTTATTCTATCAAATAAGTTTATACAAGTGCAATTTTTAGTACTGTTTGTATGTTCCCCCAATATATTTGGCCTTGTCCAGATTTCCTGCGTTAACAGGTTGAGAGGTACGTGCAATAAATTGCTTTATAGAATTAGGCATATCCAAACCTCTCAAATATCCCCTATTTTGGCTCAAAATGTTGCTTTCCTCTAATAATCCCTCCACAAATGGCAATTTTGGAAGAAAATGTGGAGGGTTTACAATCAATAAATAACTTTAATAATCAGAGCTATATATTACTTTTCTTTCAGAAATGCATGTAGATTCGTTTATTTTGTCAGCTGCTCAAGTTAACAGTACTAATGTTAAAAAAGTGTTTTTTAGTTGACAGGATCCCAGTTGTATTGTGTGGCTATTTTATATTTTTGCATCATATTTTTGGTCCACTTTTCATAAAATTGTGTTTTTCTTGCAAATTAGTGGCAAATCATTAAAGAATGAAGTTAGAAAATAATTGAGTTTCAGATTTCATACCCTTCAGAAAATTCATACTAATGCAAGATCTACTATTCTATTAGAAAGTTTATAAAAGCAATATTTAAATATTGTCCTTATTTTTGGGACTTTGTCCCACTTCTATATATGGCTTTGTCCAGATTGCTTGCTCTGAGGTTGAGAGGTATGACAAATGTGTCAGGGCCATCACAGTTAGCCAGAGACATTTCAAATTGTGAAATACTTGTTGCACCCCCACTCCCCCTGTAGTGACTCTGGATGTGTCCAAGCAAGGCAAGGAGCAGTTATGCAGTGTAAGTGTGCAGAGTATCCCCCCATCCAAGGTACACAAGTACTACAGTTGCTTTTCATCTGTCCTTGTTTGGTTTTGCAGAATGTTCTGGTTTTCGGTCATATTTTTATACTGTTGATTTATGCTTCTTCTTATTCAGAAAGTGCCCATTGCTCTGTGTTTAAGTAACAATGCTTTCATGACCATCAGGTAAGCTTGTCTGAGATTGCAAGATGCAAGTAAATTTTAATAAGCATACTGTTGAAGAATTACCAACATTGAAAGCCTTTTTGTTGTTGCCATACAGAGAAAATTTACATAACTAAGTAATGTATAAGCCTTGGGTATTGAAATGCATATGACAGTATTTGTAATAAAGGATAGGATTAAAGTATTTTAAGAAGCTCATTACCTTTGTTGGAGACTTGCAGTCATCTTTGCAGGCTTCACCCGTAAACTAAACAGAATGCCAATCTATCATGTGTGGTCCATAACCTGTGCAGTAATCCTTTAAGCAATTTATCTTGAGCTTGTTTCTTGTTTGCTGTTCATTTTTTTACTTTGATCATGTTTTCCTCATAAAACAAGTAGATAGTTGTTATCAGGCTGAATGTCTTTTTTGCATAAGAAATATTTTTACAAGTGGGCGTGTCACAGAGATTGCTACTTTCAGCATGTTACTTGGTACTTTTATAAAGCTGAATATAAATTATAATTGGAACTACAGTGCAAGAAGAAGTGGTTTGAGTTGAGTGCTGCTTGTTTTTCTTATACTTGACTTTGACTGGCATCCCAGCAATGTATTTAAAAAGTGGTTTATTTTTTCATGCCTCACAACCTTTTTGTTTCCGTATAGATATTAAGTAAGCTGTCATGCAGCCAAAGCATTGAAATATTTTTTTTCTTCTATACTTCATTTTGTCTTGATTGGCCTCTCAATGATGGTTTGGCATTCAGGGCAGCGTATTCAATTAAAGTTCCAGTTTTTGAACATAGCTCCTCCCCTTTCTAGTTGACCATACTCCATTCCCACTGGCCCCACCCAACCAGCTGTCTTCTACAACCCCCCTTTGATTTGAAGTCACCAGCCACCACTGGTTGCCGCACCCCCCACCTGCCTCTATAACCTAGGCCTGTACACTACCTTTATTCACTCAAACCCTAAAATGCAAATCTTACTATCACTGCTCTTACTAGCCCTCACTACCTTAGTCCATATTACATCCATAAATACAGCCATACCCCTAGACCATACTTCCTACCATACAATACATACTATAACACATATTAAAAGCCCACATAAATGTCACCATCTGCTCCACATTATTTAATGAAAACATTATACCATACACTAAGTCCACCCAACTACCATACCCTTGCATTAGAAAAACACCACACATATCCTTCACAAATCTTGCACACACAATTAAACATTCTAATTATCAGTACAATACTCCTCACATCAGGAGACATGCACCCAAACCCAGGACCATGCTACAACATACTTCCTAACAAATGAAAATCTGACCTACTGATCATAAATATCAATACCAGAAGCATCTCTAAAACTCCCTGACCTACATGCATTCATAACCCACTATTCCCCTGACATACTAACCATTACTGAGATGTGGCTAAAATCTACTACCCCAAATGAAGAAATCCTCCTTCCAGGATACAATATCCTTTGTTTAGACAGATCTAGTAGGAAAGGAGGTGGAGTTGCTATTCTTTTCAAAAGCACACAACCTCCAACCTCTTCAAACCCCTATACCCAAATTTAAAAATGCTGAAACAATAGGATCTGTCCTAGCTTTAAACAATGAAAAAAAAACATCAACGTTTTCTGTAGCTATATCCCACCAGGAAATAACTCTCCCACTATAGAATAAATCCTTTAATGAGTTAGCTATAACCTGCCACAAAAAAACTATTCTACTAGGTGACCTAAATACTGACTGGTTAAGCCTGTAACTCCATCAACCCCATCAACCAAATTAACCTCTATGGATTTACTCTGCTTAGTGAAGAACCTACCAGAATAAATAAATCCCAAAACGATCCATTACTGATTGGACATTAGTGAACAGCCCCAAACAATACTGCCAGACAGGATGCCTTCCAGATGGGCTTAGTGACAATCACCTCACTTTCCTCCTAAGGAAACATACCATTATCGAAAGCCTATAATCTACGGACAAATCAGGGATGACCAAAATCTATACCCACAGGACCTAAATGACATATTAAAACAATGCAACTGGGAACTTCTACTAACCCTAGGGTTAGACCAAGCAGTTGACCATGTCAACAATATGTTTACCAATGTACTTAATTCAATCACACCAATCAAGAAAATAAGAGCCAAAGCAAATTATGCATGGCTAAGTAGGGACATGAGAGCCCTAATAAAATCTAGAGGCAATGCCTGGAATCAATGAAAAAAAGACAGCTCCAACCAAGCCAAGCAAAACTACAAACAACTTAGGAATCTGGCCAAAAACAAACCAAACTAGATAAGCAAAACTACTTCCTAGGTCTCCAAAACAAACATTATAACTTCCCCCAAAAAATGTTGGCATGTTATCAACTCCTTATTAAAACCTGGTAAAACAATCACCCCTGCCCCCACCTTCCCCAATAATAATAATAAAGACATAGCTTCCCAACTTAATTGTCACTTTATAAACTCAATCCAGACAGTCCACCCAGCTGTCCAAAACTAACCCCTCATCTACCCCCAACAAAGATAACTTTCCATGTAACTTTACCAAAATTCCAAACATACCCTCCTTCACTGTCTCACCTAGTCCAACCTTTAAAATCAAAAACCTCTGCCTAAACTTGAAACCTATCACTCTTGCTGCAGACGGTATACCTGCTAACTTTCTAAAAATAGCAGCTGACTCCTTATCTTATCCAGTCTCTATCCTTATCAATCGGTCTATTCAGGAAACCTATGTCCCTCAATTATGGAAAATATCTTACATCATACCTCTACATAAAGGTGGCCATTCCTATGATTTCTCCAACTACCATCCTATAGTCATACTTTCTCCCTTATCTAAGCTTCTTGAGAAATGTATTCACTCTCAAGTTATGCAGTTCTTGAATATACATAATCTTCTCTCCTCCACCCAACACGGCTTCCGTCCGCACCATAACACAACTACTGCTCTTCTCTCTTTTACAAATCAGGTTGATCATCATAGAAACAATAATTTTGTATCTGCTGTTTTCTTAGACATCTCCAAAGCATTCAACATGGTCTCACACCCAAAAGTAATAGATGCTCTAACCTCCCTATCCTTCACCCGCTCTACTATCTCCTGGTTCAACAGTTATCTATCTGACAGACAACAATGTGTCCAATGGCAAGCAGCAATCTGTCCAATGGCAAGATTTACTATCACCTCTACTTCCCACTTCCATAGGTGTACCTCAAGGCTCAATACTGGGCCCACTTCTTTTCTCTATTTTCACAAATAGCCTATATACCTTCACCCAACAAGCCACACTTGCACAGTATGCAGATGACTCAACACTTATCTGCTCAGCCCAATCTCTTTCTACCCTACAGCAGCTGGCCCAAGAATCCTTTTCTGCTGTTGAAAGTTGGATCACTGACATCCAACTCATTCTTAACCCCAGCAAAACTAAAGTAATCTTGTTCAACCCTAATAAATCTAAATCTGCTTCTCTAACTTTCTCTATCACATCCAGAAATGGCACACTCATATCTCCTTCAACCCATACTAAACTCCTCAGGGTAGAAATAGACAAAAATCTTTTCTTTGATGTTCATATAGCCCAAACTATCCAAAAGGTTCACAAAAATGGGAACACTTTAAGAATGTTCTCACCGATAAAGCAAGAATTCACTTTAGCCTAAACTCATCTTCTGTTCACACTTATGTATGCAGCACCAATACTCACCCATGCTAGAAAAAATGATCTTGACAAAACTGAGTCATGTTACAACAAAATTGCTAAATTTGCTAACAATTCTACCTTCAGAACCCATCATTGCCAGGCACTACAAGATATTCAATGGCTCAAATTTCCTCACCTACCAACAGCTAACCAGTGCTTTTAATACCCTGGACTACAATGACAAAACTCCAGCACTAAAACAACTGCTCTCCTACTACTCTACTAGTTGTCCCCTCCATTCTACTGGTAAATCTTTCCCCTGTATGACTAGTGCAAACAATACTACAGGTAAATCTCTATACTTTCATACCATAGCTAAAACCGAGAATAACCCCACCCCATAACTTCTACCACAACTATCACACAATTCAAAAAATTACTTAAATCACATCTCATGAAAACCTGGATCTGTCCATGTATAACATAATGACCTAATTACTTATCCAGCCTGTCTCTTTCCTATTCCACCTATTATTATTAACCTAATATAGAATATAGGTTTTGATCTATAAACTTATAATCTACTAGACAGGTAATCTCATCTTTTGGTTATCATGCATCTCTCCATTTTTTTTTAACTCTCTGTATTCTTGATATTGTTGTATCCAACTGTGGAACTAGTTCTTACAAAACAGGCATTTTTCAGCATATTCAAAGTGAATGGCTCTACTTCTAACAGTTGTTTGCTTTTTGTTTCTGTATTTTTGATATTGTTTTTAATTGTGGAGCTTTTCTCCTCGGGCCCCCACTGAAAATGGACTTAGTCTAGTTGGATTAGCCCAGATAACAAATGTAAAATAAAATAAATAAAATCGTCCTAGATTCCTTATTAGGAGGATGGATAGTGGGACTTTCATTGGCAGTTCTTTCTTAGTGGCTTCTGCTGCTACCACCAATGCATCTACTGGAAATCCCTTAGCCCAGTGCTGTTGATTCCGAGGAGCTGACAATATGTGATCTGGTCTCTTAGGGATCGGCTTGATAGAATCAGGCAACTTCCATGCCTGCTCAGTGATCAGTTTGATGAGATCATCAGCGGGAAGATAAACCCAAGAGATGGAGGGTTGGGAACAAAAAGCCTCAAGATATACTCATTCCTCTGAGAAAGGTTAGAGGGGAAGTTCAGCTACCCATCTGTTTCAGGATCTGTAGGATGTCCCCAAAGGAAACATTGTCAGGGGGAGACTTGGGGAACCTTTCCCTTCATTGAAATCAGTATATTCCATGAATGACTCTTCAGGGGAGTCCAAGTGCTTCCTCTTGTACTCTCTCTCTTTGCAGAAAGCTCCTCTGTGGGATGCTCCAGAGAGGTGCCCAAGGAGGACATAACCACTGTGGTTAGATCCTGAGTCTTCTGTGCCCTCCATCTCAGGGAAGACTCTGGAGAAAGCTCCAGTCAAGGGGAAAGGCCAGATATCTGGTTCAACGAGGTAGGCAATGACTGACTGCCTGCAATGGACAATGTCCTCTCCATGGGATGGGAACCTGGAACTCAAAATGACTCCTTCAGAACCGTGGTCCCACCCCACACCAAGGAAGCCAACTCCAAGATCTAAGCCAGGGCAGAGGTTATGAATGCAGAAGCACCGAGAGGCATGGATGGCTCTGAAAAGGCTGAAGACAAACCCATCCCCTGGGAACCTGCAATGAAACTATGGCCCCAGGAGGTCTTCAGGCTTGACACACCCAAAGCACTCAGGGTAGCAATTGGTGACAGAGAAGGAGCTCTAACTGGCACCAAAACAATCAAAGCCGGGACTGTCAACACCAGGCACTCAAGTCTCAGTGGGAGATGGAGGAGAAAAAAGGACCGAGGTGGAAGCGGACATGGTTCCAGTGGCAAAGCTGCTAGGAACAGACATTGAAGACAATCCCCTCATCACAAGGAGCTGGCCCACCATCCTCATTATATCTGATTCAGTTAGACTCCTGGGAAGATGCCTCTCTAAGAAAGAACTTGGAGGACGATCTGAAAAGGGATCAACTGAAGGAGAATATCAGGTCTGTGGTAGCTGTTTAAAGGAAAACTCCTTCAGTTCCTACACCTTTGGTGTCATGGTGGAGGGATCTACAGCTGTGGTTGGCACAGAGGAAGTCGGTGCAGAAGCCAGCACTGACTGCACCGAGGGCTGAGATACCTGACTTGCTGGTTCTGAAGATACTTTTGGGACCATAGCAAATTGAGGAAACAGTTGTAACCAAATAAGGTTTCCTTTTTTTTTTTTACTTCTCCTTCTTGCTGGAAGAGGAGGAAGAAGTAGAAGGTGACCTTGTCTCTGTTCTGGATCCTGATAAGGACTCTTCAAACTCAGATTTCAAAAGACCCTTCAGAATGAGTTTGTTTTTATGGTCGACTAGTACCCTGTGGCTGAAACTATGACATATGGCACAGTTTTCCTGTAAGTGTACAGCCCAAAAACAATACAAGCAAAGGGCATCTTTCTATCACACTTAAGACACTTCCTGAAACCCAAGGTACCTTTAACTGGTTGTCAGCCATAGCAAAAAACTCACATGCACACAAATACTCACACACTGAAAACTATGAAGATATTACCTTTTTTTTTAAACTTAGGAAAGAACAAAGGAAATTAAGTACAGAACCAGCAAAGTACCAGCAATGGTACACAAGGAATACCTGCAAAAGGAGAAAAGGAGATGTAGCTACAATGGTACGCAAGAACTACCTAAAGGTAAGATAAAAATGTCACAGGTACACCAGTCAAAAAAGAGGACCTGGTAGAAGAAAAATAAGTTATTTAGAAAAGAACGAAACTTATAGAACTGAAAATGTGGTCACCTGAGACCTAAGAAGATGGTGCGTCTGGCACTTTGAAGTGGCAAATGAGATCTGAGGTAATTTGGCAGAGCATTATGGATACAGCTGAGCGCGACAGTTTTTGTGATGCATAAGCTGGAATAATGGCAGAATCGGTTCCAAACCAAACCCACTGTCAAGGACCACATGAAGACTGACATCAGATTTGTTTTTCTGCGAAATTAGTGGCACATCATTAAAGACTGGAACTAGAAAATAATGACAGACATTTGAGTTTCAGACTTCATAACCTTCAGAAAATGTGTGCTAATGCAAAATCTATATTTTAACTTCTTAAGTTTATAAGAGCAATATTTTAAAACTGTCCCTATTTTAGGACATTTGCCCCACTTTTATTTATGGCTTTGTCTAGATTTCTTTCTCTAAGAGGTTGAGAGGTATGACCCCAAACTTAGTTTTGGTAAACTTTGTTTGTCCACTGAGTTGTTCAGTTTGATGACAGTTTTTTTTTATCCCGCAGGGTGCTGCACCTCCTAATTTTTGCCATGATTTTCTTCCTTCTGTTATAAAACCTATTGATTTTATGATTCCACTAGCATGGCTTGTTTTTTGAGTTAATTCTGTACTTCTTCCTGGTGGGTACACCTGCCTCTATGCAGCTATTAACATACTTATATAGGGTTTCTGTGAACAGTTCTGCATAGGCAGCAGTGTTCTCATGGTTTATGGGGGACTGAAATTTTACCAGGTTATCACTTAACAGCTGAAAGTTAGCTTTAGAGTAGTTCCTGAATATTCCAGGCTTAGCTGGACCATATTGTAGTCTGGCCTTACCAGGGAAGACATTACACTAGGGAGTGTGCAGCACTCTCTCATATTAGTGAGGATCAGCTCCAGTTTGGTTGCAGCCCTGGTTGGTGTACTGACAATCCAGTCAAAGGAATCTGTGTTTACAAAATCCAGGAATCTCTGTGCCTGTACATCTGGGGTCATAAAGGATTCCCAGTTAATAGTGGGGTAATTAAAGTTGCCCATAAATATATTGGGTTTGATGGTGAGTGTAGAATATAGTGTATGTGTGTTGTACCTTTAAAAAGTCTTTCAAGGATGGCACGTGCACATAAATAACAAGCATATGCTAGCTTCAGTGCCATTTTGAGGCTGCAGCCAGAGTGTGAGCATGTATGAATGTGATAGCTAGTTTGTTTATAAGTTTATCTAAGTTAAAGTTATTAAGCCTCAATCCTGATGTTTATACATAATAAAGCTGCTTGAACGGAACCCAAAAATTTTATCCTGACCAGACAAGTGACATGGTGTCAGAACCGGGATTCTGGAGACTGCTTTTCAGAGATACAAGGTGCAGAGTTAACAGTGAAGGTAAACTAAGTGAACCATGTACAAAAAAGGGCCAAAAATGAACCAAAGGTAATGAAAACTTGCACAAATGATTTATTTATTAAAAAGATGAAACAGAGCATTACAAGGGCACAAAACACATTATTAATCAAGTGGGAGGCACAAACAAAAGTTTATTAATTGAACAAAATGCTTGAAATTAAGATATTTGATAAAATGATTATCAGAAAAGCATATAAGGGGTTTGGAATTACCACTGAATAACAAAACGAGCATGTTTAGAGTAAAACAAGCACAAGAAAAGTATAATGGGCATGAAAAAAGATTAAACAAGCAAAACGAATATAAAAAGGCACATTGAACATAAATAAAGGCAACTGCATGTTTTTAGTAAAGTACTGTGTTTTGGCATAAATTACTGTTTCTCATTGACTGAAGCTATCGGGGCATAACTAGAGTTATTCGAACTATCTTAAAGTGTGCTTATTACTGTGCATTTATTCCAAAGAGTGTATTCGTGCATGTGACTATTTCCATCAAGTGCAGTCAAAATACAGCCATTTCAAAAAGTTTCTTGTGCTGGATGTGTCTATTCGCAGAGTGCTGCCATTACAGTGTGTTTCTTGCACTGTAAAGAGTTATTTAGCAAAGTACGGACATTTGGGGAAAGTTTCAGTATGCTGTGTATTGTTTATTCTCAAAGTGCGGTTACTTCAGAATTTTTTTGGGGTGTCTTCTGCCCAGTTTATTCACATAGTGCAGTATTTTGAAATGTTTCTTACACTGATAAGTAGTGATTTTTACAGTACAGTGATTTCAAAAGTATTCTTGTGCCCGGGAGACTTATTTCGCAAAGTTCAGTTATTCAGAGGCTTGTTGTGCTAATGGGCATAGTTACAAGTACTGGCATAAATTTCTGGCATATGTATTTGTGTTTGTGCGTACATGCAAAAGCCTTCAGTGATATGTGTTAATATGGCAAAGGCATTTTGCAGACCAAGTCCACTTGTACTTGATCAAAATATTGCAGAGAAATGGAGAATATCTGAGCAAGAGTATGATATTTTTATACAAGCAGCTTATTCTGACAAGGATGCACTTACCAGGGCATTCATTTTGCTAAAAGTAACTGGGTTAGAGGCCACTGAAAGAGAGCATTCATTTGTGTATGCATCAGCAGTATATGAAGGAGAAGGGGAAAACAGTAATATTGTTGTACAGGCTGAATCAAGGGAAAAGCCTGAGTGTTTAAAACACAAATTCAGGGAAATGTGCAGCCCCTAAACAAATGTTACATTACAGAGGCATTTGTTTTACACAAGATATCAAAAGCAAGGAGAAACCTTTGCAGCTTATATTACTAACTTGAGAAAGAAAGCTAAAATGTGCAGGTTTGGTGACTTAAAAGATGAGTTAGTAAAGGACAGGCTTGTCTGTGGTATTAATAGTGTTGCAGTGAGAAAGGTTTTGCTTTGTGACAGTGATTTAATGCTGCACATAGTTATTGAGATTTGTCAAATCATTGAAGTTACTGAAAGGCACACAAGTATGCTTGCAAGTGATAAGAGCATGGTTTCAGTAGGCTCCAGAGCAAATGTAGACAGCATGCAACACATGGCTAGCAGAAGCAGGCCTAACATCGTGGCAGCTGTGAACCCCTGTGGGTGCGGCAGGTAGATCCTGTAGCTTTCCAACAGTTTCAAGACTAGTTCAGTGAGATGGACATGGTCAGTGCACTACAAGTGAGAGTCAGCAAAACTCAAATCAAACTTTATTGTTAACTGTCAGAACTGTGGTGCCAATCATGAGTCTACAAGAGAAAAAGAGTGTAGCATTTGGTCAGTCACACAGTTATAAAGAAGGGTCACTTAAGAAAGCAAGTTGACCATATAGACAGCTACACCCCTACTTTCTACGTAGATGGTGCATTAGTAATTGGTGAAAAGGTTGCTGCTGTAGATTTGTTGGCAAAGAACAAATTTTGTACTGTCCAGATAAATGATAAAACCACTGAGCTCAAAGTAGACACTGGTTCAAAGTGTAATGTTATATCAGCAAACACATTTGCTAAGGTGAGTGCTGGTGAGCAACTTGAAGTGGCCAGCTGTGCAAAACTTATTGCTTATGGAGGTGAAGGAATTCAAAAAGAAGGCTCAGCAGTGCTTTCATGTTGTTTAGCTAGGAAATGCTACAGCTTATTATTCTATGTAGTCCAAAGTCCTTTGCAGTAATCGTTAGGTCACAGAGACAGTTTGAGAATGAATCTGCTTTCCTCTACCAAAGTTGTTCATCATATAAGCACAAGTCCCAGTTCCAATTTTACTAAAGTTATTTTCAAGCCCCATAAGAGTGAACCTTCCAAGATCAAGCCTGGAATATTGAAAATCCGAAAGCTCGATAGGCATGAATGGTCATTGCGCAGGATCATGGTACAATGGGGATTTTGGGTTTGCTCTTATCCCCACTGTAGTGCACTCTTGGAGTTTGTATACATCATTAGCAGGGTGTGTGTGTGTGGTGGCACTGCCCCCCCCCCCTCCATATGGGGGGTGCAGAGGGGCTTTCCCCCCTTCAAAAAAGCAGTTGTGTTTGTCATTTGTTGGTCAAACTTCTGAGTTTTTTGATATTCACGTCTCGATCCTGTAAGGTTCACACTTGCAGGACTTCAAGCTTATAAGGATTCATATGTATGCACACACACATACACAAACACATCAATATCTGTTTATCTATCTATATATCTGTCAGCTGTGGTGGTGCAGCACTTAGCATTGTCGCCTTACAGCAAGGGGTTCTCCGGTTCGATTCTTGGATGAAGCACCTTCTGTGCATTGTCTGCATGTCCTCCCTGCAGTCGGGTGAGTTTTAAAGACATGCAGATAGGTGTGTGTGTGTATGTGTATGTCTTCTGTGAAGGTTGGGTGTGGGGCTGGCAACTCAACACCGTAAAAATATCACTGCCAATCAATCTGTAGACTCATGATCCGCCGTGGCAACCCCTAACTGGATAAAGCCAAAATGACATTGCTATATATCTATCTATATAGCTCATGCACACATGGACAGTGTAGATATACATCCACACCATGGCAATACACTTAACACATAAAAATAAAGGGAATGGAAGGATGGTGTGACTACTGCAAAACTGACTGATTAGAACATCTATTGTTATGGCAAAGTTTTCTTATACAACTGTATTACATTCAATGTTATGTCACTGTTGTAGTATCTTAGAATTATAGGAATGTGCAGAGTTTTTGAGATTCAAGGTGCCCCTGTTGTTCTAGCCAAACCTGTTCTTCACTAGGAAAAAGCAATCCAGTGTGTGTTCTTCAGTAAAAGTATGTACAGGGTACCAAGTTGCTGTCTCTAAGTCCACCACTTTCCATAAAGCCACATAAGAAGCCAAAGCCATTGTAGAGCGAGCCATGACACTGTCTGGAAGTGACCTGTTATGGTGAAGAATATAGAAGCAAATAGCATAAGACACCCATATGGAAACTGTCTGCTTGGACATTTGTTTTCCTTTTTTCTTAACTCAACCTTCCTGAAGGATTTTGTTCTGTCCAAGTAGCATTTTAGTTGCCTGTGGGCATACAAATTATGTAGAATTCTTTCACCTTTGCTTTGAGGTTCTAGAAGGAATACAGCAAGACTAATAGTTGAACTCAAACTGAACCCTGAAACCACTTTAGGCATAAAAGAAGAAATTGTTCTTAAAGACACCCTGTCCTTATGAAAAATGAGACAGGGTTAGCTCTTGATAAGAACATGTTAACTCATGCACACTTGTAAAAGTCAGAGCAAATATTAAAATGTTTTCACAAGTTAAGAACTTCTTTTCAGCCTAATGAACTGGTTCAGAAGGAAGTTTCAGTTTTTTTAAGCACAAAGTTAAATTCCCATGGTGCAGCCACCTGTTTGTCTGTGTGGAAGGACCTGTATATTTTTTAAAAAATGTTGGAATTGCGGTAGGGCAAGAAAGGGGGTATCTAATGGCAGAAAGATGAATTTTGATAGAGGACTAAGAAAGAACAGAGGAATATAATTCACAAAATTATCCTAGAATCAGAGACATCAGGGCCTTAAAAGAATTCTGGTTCATAGTGTGGCACCAGCTAGAAAATCTTTTCCACTTACCTGTACATGATTTTCTAGTAGCAATTTTTTTTCACCTCCTTTAATACCTGCTGCACATCCTCATAAAAAGGGTTCCCAAGAGGTATAAAAAAAAGACCATCATGCAGACAGTTGGTTGAAGGGTTTTCAGGTAGGGGATGTATCAAACAAACCCTTTCTTTTCTGAGTAAAGCCACCATGTGCAGAAGACTGTGATAATTGCCCTTGGGCATTTTCAAAAGAAGGCAAAAAAAGTACAGTTGTGCAAGTGAACTTAGTAGACATTTGAATGATCACCACTGCTGTAAACTTAGCTATATGGGTTACATCCTCCCAAAGATAACAGCCAGCCAGATTCCAAAGCTTCAGAGCACCTTCCGTGCACCCCAACTTTCAGGCAGCTTGAGCTGAGCTGACTAAAAAAAATTTTGGATGCCAACCCCTGAGAATGTACCCAACAACAGAAAGAGGGAGGCTACGCCCTGAAAGGACAATGCTAGGACAAAAAAAAATGTCCACACCCTGGCATAAAAAAATAAACACAAACAAAGCAATGGGGTGGAAGGAGAGAGTAGCTATTGCAGCAGTGATCCTTTGAACATCTACTGATATGGTAAAGTTTACTTACAAAATAGTATTATGTTCATCATATTAATCACAGCTGCAGTAGCCTCACCTGTATGTGTAGATTACCATAGCTTACTACATTTTTGAGGTGGAAGGTGAAGAGTCCAGAAACACCTAGAGAATGGTCCTAGCAAAGACTGACCTGAATCTGAAGAGGAAACCAAGCTGATAGAGCTTTGTAAAAGTATTACAGAGTGCAATTAGCAGCTTCTAGAATACTTCTAGAATCTAACCATTTCCAAAAAGCCATAGATGAAGCTAAGGCCCTGGTAGAGCTAACCTTGAAACACCAAACCTGGATCCTAAGCTGGAATAAATCATGTAACCAACAAAAATCTTAGGAACTGGACCACCAGGAAGCACAGCAAAGTTGCTAATTGCAAATTTGATAAATCCTAGCACAAATGTAATAGCTGTAATAACTCTAGGCACAGGAACCAAAAGAATGATACTCAAGGTTAATAAATCAATTTGAGTGTTTTTGTCCAAGACAATCATGGACTTAATCAGAAGTGGCCTGGACCTTCCCTGGAATAGTTTAAATATTATGAGGATAACAAAAGGTAACAGCCTTAAGCAGCCATTTGGAAAAAGTCTGTTTATGACACAGGTTGCTCCTTCTTACCTTCACAAGAGATTAACAATTGATCCAAAGATCTGAAAGGTGTAGTGCTTTTAAAGACAGTACCGGAGTTGTCTATGGACATCCAAGGTATGGCGTGTATTTTCTCTCTTATTTTTAGGTTCAGGAAAGAAAAATGGGGAGATGGATAGCTTGCCTTAAAGTAAACTCAGATACCACTTTAGGAAAAAATAAATAAATAAAAAATCTCAAAGGAACCCTGTCCCTGTTGAAAATGAGATTGTGTTAACTCACTATAAGAGCTTGCAACTCAAAAGGGTTAGGAGGGTGGCCTAATGGTTAAGGTGTTTGCCTTACAAACACAAGGTACCGGGTTTGAGTCTCACAAGGGATAATTGGCTAGGCTTAAAATGGCTCGCAAGGGCAGTTAGCCTAGTACTAATCTATGAACCTATGAACCTAAATACCCTTTTTCCAGAGGTCAGAGCAATAAGGAAAACTGTTTTCCATGTTAAGAACCTCAAGTAAGGCAGATTAGCTGGGTCAAATGGAGCAAATGTTAGTTTCTGTAACACCAAATTAAGATCCCTATGAGAACCATTTGGTTAACCTGGAAGCCTTTTCTGTAAAACTCCTTTCAAAAACATTCCAACATGAGACTGTACTGAAACACGAGGATTCATAGGTAGGCATGCTAAAATGACCAAAAATTAACCTTAACAGAGGAATAAGAAAGGCCATAGTCTAGTAACTCACACAAATATGGTAAAACCAGAGAACTAGTCTTGAATGAGTGCCACTTATGTTGTTTCACCAACTAGAAAACCTTTTCCATTTGCCACCATATGATTTTCTAGTAGCAGGCTTTTTTGTCTACATTAGTATTAAGCTGCATGTCCTCTGCAAACGGAAGTCTGAAAGGAATTAGACTATCATCCAGGCAATCAACTGAAGTTGATTGCTGTCAGGGTTCATCAAACATCCCTACTCTTGTGCAAGTATCTCCAATCTGTGAAAAAGTTAAAGATAATTGCCACTGACCATTTCCAAAAGAAGGAAGAACTGTGGATGCTGGTGCTAGAAGGGAGTCACCACAATGATCTTGAGGGATTCCTTCTGACTTGTCAGCAGTACCTTGGATATTAGTGGAAGGGAGGAAAAGCATGCAGGAACATTCCTGTCCAAGGTAAAGAAAAGGCATATGTCTTCCAATCCTTCTTGCATGAAGGCCTAGAATAGAATCTTGCCAGTTAATTGTTCAGAGAGGAGACAAAGGGGTCTACTTGAGGAACTCCCCACAGATGGATCTAATCTTGGAAAACTCCCTGATCTAGTTTCCATTCATGAACGTTTGCCCTGGTACTGCTCAGCTTGTCTACCATGCAATGTTGCACTGACAGAATGTAGGATGCCTGCTGAGTGAGAGTATGCTGTGAAGCAATGGTTCAAGCTAACGTGGCTAGTCTGCAAAGTTGGTACATACTGGATCCACCTCTCCCCGCTTCTTGATGTACTACATGAATGTAGTATTGTCTATAACAACTTGAAGAGTTCTTGGTGACCAAAGATAATACAGAAAGTTAAGTACCTTGTTCAGGGTAAGCATCTCTCTGATATTTATGTGCTTGTGCTTGTCCTTGGTATCTCACAAACCATGACTTGTATCCCTCCTGAAACTGCTTCCCAAGCAAAGTCAAAGGCATCTCTGTTTAACAACTGCTTTGGAACAGAGAGGGAGATGGGGACACATGGATTTAAGGATATCTGTTTTCTCCAACAAATGATTTATCTTCTAACAAACCCCAGCACTGGGATTTGAAAAGACAAAGTATTGCTGCTGGGACCAAAAAGATTTAAGAAAACACTATCTTTCTCATGGGAAGTTTTGCCAGGGGTATCATGAAAAGCACAGAAGCCATGAGACCCAAAATCCTGAGGTACTGCCTCAGAGAGACTGAAGCTTGAGTGGGAACACTCAGAAATAGATCAAGATATGGATATATATATATATTTTTTTTTCTTATGGAAGAAAAGCTCTCAGAACTGAAATTTCTAGCTGACATCCTAGGGACACAATGCTGTGTGAAAGAGACAAGAAAGACTTTTGAATGTTCTCTTAGAATCCCAGCTTGTGTAAGAATTCTCTCACCCAAAGAGAAAGATTCCTGACACTTTGAAAATGACTCTGCAAAGATAAGCAAGTTGTCTAAATATAGAAAAATGTGGAAACCTTGTAGCCTGCAATGAGCTATAACTGGAGCTAGGCACTTTGTGGACACACTTGCTGCAGGGCATAGACCAAAGGGTAAGGCAAAAAACTGATCATGTGGTCCAATACACAAAACCTTAAGAAATGTCTGACATCCAGATGACTGGCAGATGGTAGTTGAGATTCACTGGAAATAAGTAGAGAGTACTGCAGGTGGCCCACAGCAACCCTGTCGTGAAGAATCCACTAGAGGGAGTGAAACTGTGGGAAGCAGAACAGGATAAGGATTTGGAAGTTTTAGTCACACCTGGATGGGACCACCAAGAGCAGGGAGAGGGCAATAGTCACAGTCATTAAAATACTGGAGGTGTATTCTCATGGATCTAGGCTCCAGAAGCAAAAACAAATGTTGCTTGTGCTTATACTGGGTCCTGGTTATACCATACCTTGAGTTCTGCATGCAGCTGTTAAGGCCATTCAAAAGGAAGGCTAAGAAGGCTGATGGAAAGACTCTAAAGAAAAGCCACAGCAAGGATGCATGAGTGGATGGGAATGGATATGACATGCAAGTAGAGGAGTTAAAGTTCATCTCACTTGAGATAACAGGCAGGGGAAAATTATTTGTATCTACAAGTTAATTTTGGGGAAATGTGAAGGGGTTGTCATGAACAGAAAGGACAGAAGGGCAAAGGAAGGGTCACAGACTGTAAGGAGCAACTACTTGCTGGATCTACAAACAGAAGACTACCAGAACGTGGTAAAGAGGGAATCTATGGAGGCATTCAAGAAAGCAAAAACAGACAAACAGCTGAGGTAAAAGGAAAGGTCTAGAAGGAGATATAGGAATGCACCTAAAAGGCAGATTTGATAGGCTTATTGTTTCCTTGTGCTGTCAAGTATATGTAATGCAATAACCCCCTCCCCCCCCACCAACCTAAAGCTTATCAGTATTCTTCTTACAGATGTTCCTCTCTCAACCCCCTAGCTACTATTGTGTAGCTTCTACTTGGCTGCACAATCCTATCTGCATACCTCCCCTCCACTGACCTCCCGTATTGCTTACTTCACTTCCTACTCATCTAACTTTTTCAGGCTCTGTCTCTACTTCTTCACTACTTATGGAACTAAGAACTCATGGACTGTAGGCATTATATTATCTTATAAATTACATATTGTTCATATATTCTGCACTACGGAATGCAACATTTATGCCATGTAACAGTTATTTTATTTTTCTTGATGTGGAGCTTTGCTCCCGAGGCCTCCACTGAAAATGGGTTTTAGGTCAGTTGGACATACCTAGTTAACAAATGTCAAATAAATAAATAAATCTCCCAAAAAATGATTATTCTGCTTTTTCTAACACTCACTTTGCACACCTCTTGACATATTAGCATAAAAAATCTGAACAAAGCCTAAAATAATGGGAAAACAAAGGCCCAAAATCAGGGACAGATTTTAAATATTGTTCTTATAAACTTAAGTTAATTGAACAACAGGTTTTATGCTAGCATGGATTTTCTAAAAGATATAAAGTCTGAAACTTAAATGTGTGCCATTATTTAGTGAGTGTATTAATCCTCAGTGATTTGCCAGAAAACCAGAAATTGTATGAGAAACAGACCAAAAGCATAAGGCAGAATCAGGACATTCTGCAAAAATCTGGACAGTTGATAGGTATGCCAGCCTGACAAGTTGCAGAGGATCTCAACATGACGTTTTGACAGCATTACTAGTGGTCCAGCAAGAACCCCATTAAGATGCTCCCTCATTCCTTAATACCATCTGAGGTGCCTCTCAGCCACGCCACACACTGTTGTTCTTTTTTGTATCTAATCAGCAGCTTCCAATTATTGACAGAAATAGGCCTATAAAATGAAATTCTAATTGGCTGATTCTTCCTGATGGATATTAATAGAGAGCCCCCTTAGAAAAAAGGGATACCAAATATTTCCTTCTTTTTTTTTAACAGTTTGTTGCAGAATGGGGAATCAGGACAGTTAGCTAACTGCATTCACTCATTTATTGCTTTAATCTAGTTCAGAGTCAAGGGGGAGCCAGAGTCTGTTCTAGAAGAAGTGAAACATTCCATCTCAGAATGCATGCCTACACACACACACACACACACACACACACACACACACACACACACACACACAGCATACCTCTACAGGTGATTTAAAAGACAGCCAGTTCACAAAAATGGAGGAAGCCAGAGCACCCAGCAAAAACCCACATGGATATAGGGAGAGCATGCAGGCCGTGCACAATAGTACCCCAGCCAAGAACACCTACTGCTGTGCTACTAGTTAGATCTTACAGTTAACTTCCCGATGGCAATTTTATTTATTTATTTATGGAAGTCAGAATTCCACTACTGCTGAAAGAAGGTGTAATAGTTTCCATCCACAAAAAAGGGCACATGCACAAAATTAGTGAAGACCTAACAATACTATGTGCTGCAGTGAAGAGATTTTACGCAAGTTGTTCTCCTGCTGTCTTATGAATCGTAAATACTTCTGAGACACTTCACAGTTTTTGCTGTTTTCATAGTATTGACAAGCTCTAATAAAGACAAATAATGATATTCTTAGCCAGGATGGACAGGGACAGGTACACAGCTGCTTCCTCCATAGGAATAAAAAGTCAAACATTAAAATGATGCTTTTCTTAATTGCTGGACTGCCCAAACCAAAGGTTATTCTTCATGAGTTACACTATGTCGATGCTCCCAGGATACCTTAATATGATCTGAGGTGCCTCATCCAGCTGCACCTTCAGGTGAAGAGCAAAAAGATGACTAAATGAAACTCTTAGCCTTTCAAATTAAACATTTATGAGACTACATAATTAAATTTGCATAAATATGTCTCTATTTTTATTAAACAGGTAGGTTGACAGAGAACCAATGAGAAAAGTGTCAGTCAAGAAAACACCTCCAATTAAGCTCTGTATAAAGTCTCTTAGATCTTACAAATCCTATATTTTAGTATAAGTAACATTTTCTTATAAACAGTAAGCTTTTGCAGAAATCTGCCACCAAAGTCACATTATTTTATTTGTTCAAGAATGGTGACCTTGAAGTAGGACACTTCCAAAAAATGGAATAATGTGAAATGTTCAGCAACTGGGCTTTCACAAAATTTATATGTAATGCCCTAATATGTTCTTGTGACCTCAGCTTAAATTTTATAGTATAGACATCCCAACAGAAAACTTTTTTCAGGGTATATTGGGACAAGCTGTTTATCAGAATGACAGATATATATATATATACATATATATACACATGCGGTGGTAAATTTAGTACAATTTGACAACATATTGAACAAATCCCACACAGGTATGTGCCCACTTTAAATAAACCGGTAAACAAAGCCACAGTCTCAGAACTAAAATACTAGTTACTAACAATATAATGAGTAGGACTTCTACCCCTGCTATACTTAATCACAACTGTAAACCACAAAATATCATGCAACAACGGATTTGTATGTAGAAGTTACTGATTTTTTGCAATATTCACATCATATGATAAAGCTTTACTGAGTTACAAAGTAAACCTTTTAAATGTATTATTTTTATGTTATAGATTTAAGAACAGCTGTTGCTCTGCTGTTATACCCGATCAGACTAGATATCTTGGCAGAAGCCTTAAGAGCATCTTTTTACTATATCCTCTGCCTTAACAGCCTGAATCTTTTCTGTAAAGTCTGATTTCTCACTACATGTACTTTTTGCCTTCTGTGTTTTATTGAAAGGGACTACAAATAGCAAATGCTGAAGATTTTAACTGTTGCCATGGAGATAATCAGTCATAACAGAAGATTTACAAGTTACTAACTTGTTCCCTTTAATAATACTCACGGTTAAGTCCAATTAATTAATCTCAGCAAGTACAACATAAGAAAAGGTAAAAACCAAACATACTGGAATTTATAAACTCCAGATCAAAATAGGGGGAGCTACCTCCACAAGAGACCCATCAACAATGGCATCCCCAAGGTTTGGAGAGCAGACCACTCTTGTTTGGCATTCATTTCTCTGAAGTAAAAGACAAAGGGCTCTGACTGATTACGTTTGCAGATGACTGTAAGCTAAGAGTTACTGAATTCCCCAGATGACTTAGCCATCCTGCATGAAGTTTTCTCCCGAAGAAATAACTGGCCCCAGAATCATGGACTGAAAATAAATGCAAAAAATGCATTATCACATCCTTTGTGAAGTTGTCTACCACATAGACAATACTCCCCTGAGAGTTCATAGAGATTTTTGGGATTTAGGAACTTATGTGGACAGTAATCTAACTTTTGCCCAACATGCCTTCACAGTCACGAGAGTATCCTTATGTATTGTACAGCTTATAAACAAAGGCATTATGACATATGTCATTGTCTCCCTATATGATTGGTATTAATGAGGACAGTATAATGCCCACTTTGGCCAGACACATGTAACAAACAAAGCACCCAGAGAGAAACCTTACTAAAAGGATACAATGCTAAACAACATGTCCTAACATGAACTGCCTCAAAGCCCTGTCACTATACTTGTACTCTGCAGACTGCTAAGAGGTGACCTGTGTCTGGTGTACAAAGCATCCTTATACATAGTATTAATGGACCTATTGCATATCGGCAAGTTAAATGGCATCATAACTATTCAGTCCAGGGATCTAAGCCTCTTCTGCAACATCAACAGGATGATTTGAAGGGACAGGTATATCTCACAGGGGATAACCACTGGCTCTGGAACAGACTCCCCAACCATGTAAAATAAAGTTTATTCATGTTCATATTTAGGCACAACTTGGATCCATGGATGGGTAATAGAAAATTTACTCCAGGACTGCCCTCTGTTCTACTAATGGACAGAGGCAGTTCCTAAATGCTTCATCCCATGCATGGGTCCTCTCAAATTATCTATGGTATAATCTCAGTTATTCACACTAGGAGTAATGTAATTATTAACCATGGGATAGGTAAAGCCAATTCAAAACCAGATAGGATAGGTTAATTGGAACATGAAAAGAGAAAACAGGCTTAAAATGCCCCACAATAGCAGCTAGCCTTGTACTCGCCTATAAACCACAGACAGAGGTAACTCGAGGGTGCTGATTTACAAATAATTAAGTTAATATAAGAAAAATAACCAGAAACATATTTACAAGAATTCTATTTACAACAAAGACACTTGTAAATTCATTCATTTTTCAGAAAATCCCATCACCACATTAGCATAAGATGCAAATTAGCATGTGGCTGCTCCATTTGGTTGAAGGGTATGTTATTGTCCCTATTGTCCAAGTATTAAACAAAATGCTATAAGTTCAATGATTAATTCATAGGAGCATGTCCTAAAAAGTTCCTATGTGGTTCTATACCATGACTATATTTAATATTAGTACACAATCTATTCATAGATATCAAGGCAATACACAGTACTGTGCCTATCTTTTTTCTCTTTTGTAAAAAAAAAAAAAAAAAAAATTGGACTTGTACATATAAAAAGAGGTAGTTGCTAATACAACTCAGATTTCATAAAAATTTTGCACAGCTCAAAGCAAGGGTCTACCAGTGAACCCTTCATGACTGTTATGAATGTGTTATACAATAAAATAAATACTTTAGCTTTCAGAACTTGAATTCTCTTTCACAACATTTTTTTTTTTTTGAAAAAAGGAAGTGACATTTTTTTAGCAAGCCTATGATGTTTGTTGATATGGTGCGGCTGGCACAGATGTCAGTACTGTCGCCTCACAGCAAGAGGTTCTCCAATTCG
This sequence comes from Protopterus annectens, assembly GCF_019279795.1. Taxonomy (NCBI): domain Eukaryota; kingdom Metazoa; phylum Chordata; order Ceratodontiformes; family Protopteridae; genus Protopterus; species Protopterus annectens. The sequence continues at coordinate 385,905,130 of NC_056750.1, forward strand.
ATTCTCAGCCGGGGTGCCTTCTGTGCAGAGTCTGCATGTCCTCCCTACATTTGTGTGGGTTTCCTCCAGGTGCTCCAGTTAACTCCCACATACTAAAGACGTGTCTGGAGCATTTCTCTCTGGATCTCTGCTGTAAATGGGCTCTGTCCCAGTCGAACTTTCCTAGTTAACAAATGTTAAATAAATAGAATAATGTTTTCCATACACAGATGAATTGGCAAACTTTCAAGTCTCTACATACTGAAGATTCTATAAGCACATAAAAAAAGTGCAGGTTATCATAAAAAAATTTTCACCTTTTTAACTTGCTTGATAATTAGATTTTTAATATTTTCTGATTAAAGCAAAGTCTTCAATTGCTGCTTATCCAGATTTATAGCCAAGTGGTTATGCTCATTAAATGTCTGAAATAAATATTTAATTTTAAACTTCATTACACTATCCAAAGTTTTTTCAAGTTTAGGATGAGTGGATAAACATGAAAGACTCAAGAACTTTATACAATCTCTCTGTTTTTTTTTAAGCAAGCAAGCAGACTATCAGGGAAACTGTTGGCATAGCTCTTCCAATGCAGACAAGCACAGGAGGAGTTGGGGAAGATTCTAGAAATTCCATGTGCAAGAGGTCATAGAATTTTCTAAGGGATGAGAAACCTCAGAGTTCTCCCACTGAAAACACTGGCACATTCTGGAAATAGCCTCAGGGAAAAATAGAAACTCTCACAGGGAGAATGAGATATCATGCTATTATCTGACTCAGAAGTCTGAAGGGAAAACCTTGCATCCATCCCTTCATCTTTCTGTCCAGATTCAGAATCTTGAATCTCTTCAGGAAAAGAGATATCCCTTTTCCTTTTATCAGAAACCATCTTACAAGAAGGATCAACAGTCTGAATTAGACCCTGAGCCATACCTAATAAACTACTTCCATGCAGAGAAATTTGAGCAAAAGCAGATGCATGTTTAGTTTTCTCTTTCTTTTTGAAAGGAAACATGGAGCCAATAAGGTTGTTAATGGCAACAGCAGCTTCCTAAGAGATGGTTACAACATTCTGACTAAACAGTTAAGACTTCTCTGCCCCCTGCTCCCAGGATTGACAAAAGTGGCTCAAGCATCAATCATAGAGGACACGGCTAACACCCAAATCCAAAGTGGCTGTTGGTGCTACACCAGATGGATCTGGGGAAAAAGACGAGTAGTCTGAGGATCCAGCTTTGTCCCACCTGAGGAAAAGGCAAATTACTAGACTGCTATGGTGGCAAAGGCTGTTTGCTTAACTTTTTCTTTTTATGGCTGGAAGACTGACTGTGGGACTGGTAGTTTGTTCCGTGGTTAAGATGAAAATGGTGCCTCTTTCCAGGGGAAAACAAACAGTACAAGCCAATAAAACTTTAAAGCTATAAAAATTCACACACACACCTCCAATAAAAGCACTTTAATACATTTTGCCATCCCCATAAAGTAAAATAAACAATTATTCCAGAGAAAAAATACTTTTCAACAATTTTAACTTTTAAACTGACAGGAAAAAATTGCACTCCCATTTAAAGATCCAGTTAAGTCTCAAAGACAGTCTGTTAAAACAAACTGTAGAAGAAAAATAACTTTCATAATCAGGAAAGTACAATTAAACACTAAATATTTAAACTGGACTTCCTTTTTTCAAAGGGAACTTATCTGCCTAGCAATGGAAGACCACAATCTGACCATCAATCCTCAAAAGCCTGAAGAGGAGTGCCATCTTCGGCAACAGGAAAGCTCTGAAGGACTTGACATTCAAACCTGTCTTTTAGGCAGTTCAGGTTGGGCTGCCTAATGGTTTGTGCATGTAAAAGGTACCCTGAAGCTTTGGAACCTGTCCAGCTGTTGTATCCTTGGCAGGATATAACCCATATAGCTAAGGCTACTGCAGAAGTGATCAATACAGTGAACATCTGACAGGTATAATGGTCTAGGTTTTTATTCTTGAATCTTGGAGAGGGTTGCTGGGACACTAGATGAACCTCTGACAGGTCTTCAACAGATCCAGTAAAAAACTGATGGTTCTCTGTGGTAAAACCTCTGATGTTGTCCATTTACAAAGGCAAAACAAGTGGCAATCTAAAGAAACAGGCTAGGGAGTCTGATTTCAGTACTGGGCAAATCAATGAAGTCAAGTCATAAGATCCTGTCAGAGTGAAATTAACTTCTATCACTCATTAAGCAGGAATATGGAAAAAGGCAACCTCTGCATCCTACAATGAGCCACCTTAGTGGCGTTTCCTCCTTCTTATTGTTTTTCTCATGTGTTTCTCTAGTCACTATCGATTTTGGCTACTAATACTATTTTTCTGTGCAAGGCTACTGTCTGTTTTTAAGTTACTTTACAGATGGAGTAGTAGTCGAACAAATTTGACATGTTTATTTCTGGTTTTACTGTTTTAGTCAGTACACTTCTTACTTTTTTGTTTGTTACACTGAACTGCCCACTAACCTTAGAACTGTTCATGCACAGAGTGATTGACTCCTAGAGAGTGGGACATGTGTCCCTGCTTTTCTTCTATTTCCCCTTTCCCAATCAACCTGATTCTCACCATTTATACAGCGGTCTATCCATGTCCTCATTAAATAACTCTCAGATTCCCAGTTACTTATTTTATGTAGCATTTAACTGGGTAAGTGAACTGGTCGAAGAACCCTTTTCTGTCATGACTTGAGCCAGAAAGGTCAGACAATACAACTAAAAATACAACAGACTGTAGAACTATTTATACAGAAACTTACACTGACATTAGCAGTTAACAGCTGTAGATATAGCACAGTACTGAATCATTCAGTAACAGGTTTGAATTTTCAGGTCAGTACAGTGCATTGCCGACAGAGCAAACTAGCTTACAATTGAATTCCAGCAAATATTTCACTGAATATAAGAGCTAAATTAGCATTAAGCCAGAACATGGAATGCATAGCTGGTTCCTCACATTACAGGCGATTTCTGCCCCCACAGCTCTGAAACACTGACATGCATGTTGTTTAATAATATGTTTTTTTTGCTTAGTTGCAGTTTGAAGCTAGTATATGTATTTTTTTATATCTTCTTTGAGTTTGTTCCAACCTAGAGCTGCACTTTTAGTGAAAGCTTTTTCAGTAGTGGCCAGTTTAAGGGGGTCTGGTTAATTGACTGTCATAACTTATAGACAGTAAGGTGTAGATGGTGGACCTTGATTAGAAATTGTAGAGTTTAGAAGAAATAAGAGTGGGGTGTTAATGAGACTCTGAAATGTAGTAAGAGGAGAATTAGAGTGGTGGGGGTTTCTTGTAAGGTTAATAGCAGGAATGGTCTTCATGTAATGCCTTATTTATTGAGGCATTTACATCTTGCTTTGTCATGAGAAATTTTTTTTTTGAGTTGTCTGAATCTTGAATAAATGACACAGGTGCATCCTTTAAATTTCAAAGTCATCAGCAGTAAACTATTAGGTGCAGAACTTGGCAAAACAGACTTCAGCTACAACTCCCTTGCATGTTACTACATTCAAATTTCTTCTAAATAGGATTCTCAGTACTTTGCAAGCGACTAGCACATTGTTTAAATATATCCTTTCCCACTAAAACAATCCCTGCAAGCTTAAAAGATGCCACAATCATACTTCTTGCTAAGATTTCTACATCTACACATGTATCATATTACAGACCAATAGCAAATATGAGCCCGCTTACCAAGGTCCTAGATAAAACTGTATACGACCAGAAACGAATATATACAAATATATGGCAGACAAATATCATTGTTTTAGACTCGCAGTACAATTACTGTTATCTAATACCTTACCAATCAAGTCCTAACAAACAAAGACAGGTGCACAAGTGCAATATTTCTGGCCCTTACGTATACCTTTGAAACAGTAGAATTCCTTCTGCTGCAGAAATGAGCAGACTGGATTTTTACAAGATATACCTTCGTAGTTCAGGAACTAGATACTGCAGAGTAACTTCATGGTGCTAAATGGTAGCAAACACACAGACAGATGCCATCACAAGTGGTGTGTTACAAGAATCTGTCTCATTCAAGTAGAATTTCTTTGGATGTTTCACACATTTCCTGCACTCTTTTTGCAGAGAATGCTGTTACAAGCTCAAACAAAAGCAATAAAGCATTAAATAATAAAGTACAATAAGACTTTCCACAGTTTGGAACTGGCTTGTCAGAAAAAAAACTAGCTATTAACCCATGAAACTATACTGCCATTTTATTTGGTATATTCAAAAATAAAAATGCATCACCCCCCCCCCCTGTTATTAAGGAACCTACTGTTAATTTCATACCACATGTCACACTTCAGATTCTTTCCCTCAATCTGTACATTAGGCTTCAGTCAAGCAAATTGCTAAACCAACTAAAAATTTCTTATAAATATACCTTCTCACCATTGAAGCAGGGAAGACTATTGCAATGAATGTCCTGTTACTCAGACTATAGTACCAATTGCTTTCTATAGCCCCCTTTGTACTCACAATACTAATCTACTAGAAAACACTGAAAACAATATGCTGAAGTTTACTAATTTATCTGAGCCCACGATCAGCCCACGGATCATCACTGTTTAACATTAAATAAAATTGAGCAGTAAAAAATCACAGGCAGAGCCACCATAAATTACTGTTCCCCTGTTAAGAATATCTTAACACGAACTATGACATAAGAAGTTATGACACCACAAAACTGTTAAGATGCAACTTTATCTTAGCCTGCACATAAACAGCCTTCTGCAAAATAGCTCATGCCTTCTTGAAAAAAATACCTAATGAACTAAGAACTCTCAATAACCTCATACTGTTTAGAAAAAAAAAAGCTTCTCAAGAGATCATGTGATTGCTTCAGAGATGCATCTTGCAGTTACCAAAGAGGATTAAGATTGTAAACTGCTAATCATCTACTTACTGTAGTACAGGATTTAATTCTCTCAGCCTTCATTTGCCTGTTGTGCAATCTTGAGCAAGTCATTTAACCAAACAGTGTATTTTGGGAATTTGGGCTAGGCTGATATAATAGTCTCTTGGACTGCTTGCCTAATAAAGTACAGTTGCCCAAGTAGTCCTACTCATCTGTGACAGTACATGTCTGAAGTTCACACTGCCTTAGTGGCATATGGGTTCTGTGCCTAAACAAACCCTTAGTGGTAGCTTTCTGGAGCTCAGAATCCCCTCCTTTGACTCCATGTGGCAGAGGACTGACTAAGTCCATCTATCACGGGAAGCCAAACTCTTGCCACAGAAACTCTCAGGCTTTAAGTGCCAAGTAGGAAGAGCCAAGAAGGACCAGAAGCAATTGCCTGAAACAAACCAAAATTTGCAGCCACAACATGCAAACACAAAACCAAAGCTAACCACAACACAAGGCTGGATAGCATCAAACTATATACAAATAAGGGGGATGATGGGTGGGTACTGCCACTGAGGCAGTATGAAATTCAAAAATTTGCCATTACCGGTAAATAGGGTTTACACAACTGTAGTATATTCATCATTCATACTGCCTCAGTGGTATATGGGTAGAGTCCCAAAGCATACCCTCCCTGAGGAGGAAGGATGATGATCCAGGAGCCTCTGGAGAATGATCCTCACAAAATCTACACTGAAACTCCAGAAATAATCCAATTTGTAGTGTTTTGTAAAGGTATGAACAGAGGACCAAGTTACTACCTCTAGTATGCTTCTAGAGTCCACTCCTTTCCAATATGCAACCAAAGAGTATAAAGCTCTGGTGGAATGTGCCTTAACCTTGCCTGGAATAGATACACCATGGTGGGAATAACAAAGAACAGCAGCAGACGACAATTAGCAAGCTACTGTTTGCTTAGAGACAGGTCATCTCTTTTTAACTCCAGAATAGGAAACAAACTATTCAGCTTTCCCGAAGGGCTTTAGTTATGTCAAGGCAGTACCATATTTGCCTGTGCAGATCCAAGATGTACAGAATCATTTTTCCCTTGTTGGTAGGTTCTAGAAACAATGCTTGATGTAAGGTAAATTCAGAAACTTTTGGCATGAAAGAAAAATTAGTGAGTAAAACCACCCTGCCCTCATTACAAATCTATAAGATTGACCCACCATGAGAACATGCAGCTGAAAGCCTAGCCTTGCAAATGTTGGAGGAATAAGCATAACAGTTTTCCAAGCAATGAACCTCAAACCAGCCTGAAAGCCAGGTTCAAAAGGAAATAAGATTGATTTTCCAAGAACAAAGTTGAGCTCCCAAAGAGGAGGAATTTGCTTTGAGGAGGTCTCAAGTGCAACACTTCTTTCATAAACTGACCACAAAGAGACAAAACATGATGATCCATGGGCACACAAGATGAGATGGCCACAAGATGCACCTTAACAGATGTGCAAGATGAGACATCATTGAATAGCTCTCACAAATTTCAAAGCCAGAACGGGAGACACCACACAAATCTCTCTGATATCAGTTAGCCACCACCTAGAAAACCTCTTGCACTTGTAAATGTACGATCTTCTAGTTGCAAGTTTTCTTCTCTCCTTCAAAATTTGTTGCACAACCTCATGGAACAAGTGCCTAAAAGGTAGCAAGATAGCATCATAGGGTGCACCAGTCACCTCTGACACTGAGCAGATCCAGAGTGTGAGGAAGCTTGTGGTAATTGCCCTTGGCCAATTCTGTTAAAAGGGAGAACCAGCTTTGCTTGTCCAAAAGGGGATCACCACATTGATGTTTAGTAACTCTCTCTGAATCTTCAGAAGTACCTCGCATATTGGTGGAAAGGGTGGAAATCCATAAAAAAGTTGTCTTACTATAACATTCCATCTGTGTTGTCGATCTTCACTTATCCTTGACTGTGGGTTCAATTCGTAACTCGGAACCGACTCTGCCATTATTCCAGCTCATGCCTTCCAAAAACTCTCGAGCTCAGTTTTATCCATAATGCTTCTCTCAGGATTACCTCGGAATGAGTTTGCTCAAGATACAGACAGATAGAAATAACAGACCAGAGACCATAACTGTATTCTTAAAAAGGAAATCTAATCTATTGGGATAGATCCATTCCACTAAGTAACTCAAAATGCAGGGGGAAGGAGGGTCGAAATGTCAAGGATAAGTGAAGATTAACAACACAGATGGAACGTTATGGTAAGACATAACTTCTTTATCTGATATGGTCAATCTTCACTTAATCCTTGACTGTGGGACAGAGTCCCCAGCTACCTAAATCTTGGGAGGTCTCATGGAAGTATATTCCTGAGCACTATTGAACCACATGATGCTTGTCCCCTAGAGACCAGATCCAGTTTGCAATGAGTAATAAAGGTATGTGAGGATGCCCAAGTAGCTGCTGCACAGATATAATCTATAGAAGCTCTTGAATGAAAACCTGCAGAAGTGGCTATTGCTCTTGTAGAATGTGCCTTTACAGGGCCTGGTAGTTGTACTTTCCTTTTTTTGTATAAATGAAGGTTATACAAACTTTAAGCTATTTAGCCAGAGTAACTTTAGAGACTGGTTTACTCAAAGTAGCTGAAGAAAAAGAAACAAACAACTGGTCAGATTTTCTGAATTCTTTTGTTCTGTGAAGGTAAAAACATAATTGTCTACGGACATCTAGTAAATGTAGACAATATTCACCTCCAATTGAAAAACTAGGAAAAAATGGGAAGTTGTATTGCCTGGTTGATATTGTCTCAGAAACTATTTTTGGTAGAAAGGATGGATTAGTTCGCAAGGACACCCTGTCTTTATGGAAGGTTAGGAAAGGAGACTTGCAAGATAAGGCTTGTAGTTCTGAAATTCTCCTGGCAGAAGAAATTACAATCATAAATAAGGTTTTCCAAGATAAATGCTTCAAATCTCAATTTGCAAATGGCTCAAATGGAGAATGTACTAAGGACTGTAACACCAGATTCAAGTCCCAAGGTGAAGAAGGATCCTTGTATGGAGGTTTGAGCATGAAAGTCTCTTTCAGAAAAGCTTTACAAAGTTTGTGACAAATTTGAGCTGCATAGCTGCATCATTTAAACCATCATGAAAGTTGAAAATTGCAGCCAGATGCACTCGTACGGTTGAGGTGGATGCTCCGGCATCAAAAAGTGATGCTAGGAATTCTAAGACCTTATCAAGTTGTGCAGAAAATGGGTTGAGGTTATTCTCTGCAGCCCATTTTGAAAAATTTTTCCATTTGTTGTTATACAGTCTTCTAGTTGAAAGTTTATGGAAAGCTACAATGATTCACTGGACTGGGACAGTGAGACTAGTACGCCTGGCAATCATTGGAACTGGAGAAGCCACGCAGTGAGCTGGAGATTTTGAAGATTCTCATGAATGAGTCCCACTGGATGGGACAAGAGGTCTGGAGATGGATCCAGGGTCCAATGTTTCCAAATTAAGTGAGGCCAAAGAAAAGGAAACCATATTTCTCAAGGCCAGAATGGGGCAACGAGAATTATTCCGTTTTTTGACCTGCTGGCTTTCTTCAGAAATTGAAAAATGAGAGGTATTGGTGGAAAGGCATACAGTAGACTGGAGGGTCAATCGTAAAGGACAGCATTTCTCAGTGACTCCCCCGGCATGGGGAATAGGGCAAAGTAACTGCTACGCTTGCTGTTCAGGGGGGGATGCAAAGGGATCACAGCAGTCCTGGTGCCATTGATGGAATATTCTTTTCGTCACCATAGGATTGAGAGACCACTCATGAGGCATTAGGATGCTTCTGCTCAATTTGTCTGCAATCACACTGGAGCTCACCAGAATATGCACTGGAATTAGAAAGCAGACAGATGAAATTGCCCATTGCCATACCCTGAATGCTTCTTGATGAAGAGGGTAAGATCGGGTTTCCCTTGCTTGTTGATGTACTAGACCACTTGCATGTTGTTTGTTTGGATTGCAATCATTCCTAAGGGGTAGGTCTCTTTGAATGCTTGCAATGGTAAGAGCACTGCCCTCATCTCTGGAACACTAATGTGCAAATTGGCCTCTAGTTGGGATCAAGTGCCTTGGACTTTCTTTCCCAGATAATGTCCCCACCACCCTATCTGGGATGCATCCATGGTCAATATGGCTTGGGGTTGAGGAAGGACAAAGGGTTGACCCAAAAAAAATTTCATTGGAATGAAGCCCCAACTCAAGTCTTTCTTGCATATATTGATCAATAGCTGATAGGACATTGGTTGATTCAGTAAAGACCATTATGATGCCAAGAGCCATTGTAGGATTTGCATGTGAAATCTCACAAGGGGAACTAACGTGATGGTGGCTCATTGTTTCTTGAATTTGTAATAACAGTCTTGCAGTCACTGTTTTGCTGCAAATAATTTGGCTGACTTGCGATTTTATTATTTGAAGACTTTCTGGGGGAAGAGATGGATTACTGGTGCTTGTTTAAAATACCACTCCTATAAATTCTAACTGCTGTGTCGGCTCTAGATGGGATTTCTCATAGTTTACAGTGATCCCCAGCAAGGAGAAAGTTTGAAGAACACAGTCCCTTGCTTCCAACAGTAGATGACTGGTGGGTGTGGTAATGAGCCAGTTGTCTAGGCATGGAAACATGTGGAATCCTTGCAGTTTGAAGTGAGCTGCTACCACTGCCATATATTTGTTTAACACCCTGGGGACTGTGGTAAGACCAAAGGGCAGGGCTTTGAACTAATAGTGACTGGCTCCTAACCAGAAGTGCAGGAATCTTCTGGAGTGCTTGTTCATTTTTATGTAATAATACACATCTTGAAGATCTATTGAGCACATCCAGTCATCTTTTCCTAATAACAGAAGTATAGACTGAACCATAACCATCCGGAATTTGGTTTGTTGAACTCACTTGTTCAGCACACAGATCCAAAATTGGTTTCCAGTCCCTTGTTTTCTTTGGCACTAAAAAGAATCTTGAGTAAACTATGGATCCTATTTGGTCTGGTGGGACTGCTTGGATGACTCTTGTGGATGACTCTTGCTGAGCAGTTTTTTGAATTTCTAAGACTGCTGTATCCCTGAGACTGGGTGGAACATCTGGGATCCTTTTTGGTTGTCTGGGATTTTTTGAAAATTGGATACTCTAACCTCTGGTTATACTCCTCTGCACCCAATTGTCCATTGTTAAATCTAGCCAGGCAGATAGGTGCAGGGATAAACATACCTTGGATTGCCTCCAAAGGATGGCAATTGGACCTCCATTCAGAACTGCTGATAGGAGTTACCAGGGAATGAATCCCTGGAACCCTGATTATGTGTGCCACCACTATCTTGTGGATGGCGTCTTCCATTAAAACTCCCCCTCTGACCTGGGGGGAGTTGTTGTCACGTGAATCCTGGAAAAGTCCTTGGGACTTTTTGAACCATAGCTTCCCATTCCTCTGGTTTCTGGAGTAAGACCTTTGTGGATTGGAAAAGTGTATGACCATGGCAGAAAGGGTCTTTCCATCCTTCTCACATCTGGCAAGGGTCTCTAACTTTTGGGACAAAAAAGATATGTTCCATCAAAAGCAGTATTAACAAAAGAAGACTTGAATGACTCCACAAACTCACATAAGCGCATCCAGGTGCATCTCCTCATGGCTACACCAGAACCCACTGCCCTAGTTTTTCCTTCGGCTGTATGTGCAATGAGCCTCATGGATGAATTACTCTTTGTATTCTTATAAAATGTGCCATGAAATTCAAGGACCTAAGTGCAAAGGTAGATGAAGCATATACACGCTTCTTGAATCTATCCATCATCCTAGACTCTTTGTTAGGAGGATGCATAGTTGGGCTTTCATCAGCAAGTTCTTTTTTTGTGGCTGCTGCAACCACCATGGCATCTACTGGTATCCGTTTAGCCCAATGTTGGTGATCCTTAGGAGCTGACAAAATGTGACCCAGTCTCTTTGGGACTGGTTCAGTGGAATCAGGTATCTTCCAAGCCCACTGCACAATCAGTTTAATCAAAAAGATAGTCAGCAGGTGGAGAGATCCAAGAAGCAGATGGTCAGGCATGGAACCCCTGCAAGGTACACAGACTCTTATGAGAAAGTCTGATGGGAAGTCCAGCCACCCCTTTGCTTCAGGATCTCTAATGTCTCAAATGAGACATCTTCTGGGGGTAACCTTGGAGAACCTTCCCCTTCACAGAAATCAGTATCTTCTGTGTAAAACTCTTCAGGGGAGTCCAAGGGCTTCCTCTTGTACTTTCTCTTTAGGGGCATCTCCTTGGTGGGACTAGCTAGGGAAGTATCTGAAGAGGACATAACCACTGTGGTTGGATCCTGAGGTTTCTGTACCCACTGTTCCAGGGCAGAGGCTGGAGGTAGCTTTGGGAGAGGGGAAGGACAGGGATGTTGGCCCGATGAGAGTGGTATCAACTGTGAGCCCACAGTGGACAAGGCCCTCTCCATGGTCTAGAAATCATGACCTCCCAGGAGAATAGGAGCCCAGAATGAGAGACTCCCTGGGAACTATGATCCCATTCCACACTAAGGAAGCTGTCTCCAAAGCCAGAGTCAAGTTCACATGTGCCAATTCCCAGAGGAGCATGGACGGCTCAAACAACACTGGAGTGGATCCACACTCCCCAGAACTGACAGCGAAACTTTGACCCCGGAAGGTCTCCTGTTCCAACAGAACTAAAGAGCTCAGGCCATATATTGGTGCCAGAGATGCAGATCTCAGTGGCACCAACAACTGAAACCAGAACTGTTGGTGCTGGGAACTCCAAAGGCTCAGTTGGAGTCAGAGGAGGAACAAAAGCAG
>NC_056750.1:385921848-385966848 GCF_019279795.1 Protopterus annectens
GGTCTCCTATGTCTTTGTAATTAGCTCAACAATTATACATTTCACTACTTTATACAAAATACTAATGAAGCTAACAGGTCTATAATTGCTGAGGTCAAATGTTACGCCGACAATAAGCATGGGGCATTTTCATGCATTTAGGAGGTAACCAGTGAAGATATATAGGTTGAGCAAGATATGTATGTATATGCATATATATGTATATATATATATATATATATATGCATATATATATGCATATATATATATATATATATATGCATATATATATGCATATATATATATGCATATATATATATATATATATATATATATATATATATGCATATATATATATGCATATATATATTTATTTATTTATTTTACATATGTTATATATTCCTGATTTATTACAACACACACCCCTTTATCTCTTGATTTGGTGTCTGTACCTCTCCCTATCCTCTTTACCTCCTTTCTTACTCTCAGGACCCTGCTATACCAAATCCTACTACTCCCCTGTGCTCCAAACCTTAACATATTCATAGGTTTGACTCTACCCTTCACATACCTTATAACTATATACTTATTTTCTTACCTACCTGCTGTTTTCCTCTCCTTACAGATTGTTTTCTCTGTGCCACACCACTCCCTGCCCCCAAATCCCACCTGCCCCTAGCACCTCTACCTTTATACCCTCATAGACACACCCCTTAATCTATCCCCACCCCTTCTAGACCTAGCCCCTCCCACTTCACCTACCTGCCTACCCTACCTTCTAAAACCAGCCCCTCCCTTCACCACTTATCTTCTCTCCTTCCCACTCTTCACACTATCTTCCCACTCTATTTCAGTTATACATTCTCTAAACATGTCTAACCAATGCCAACCTTTGCTACTTATATCCTTCCTAACCATCATCATCTCTACTTATTTCTCCACCTCTTATGAACAAGCCCTTCCTTATACTCTAACAATTCCACACAAAGTAACCCAAATATCCCCCCTAGCTCTAACAATTACCTATCTCAACACCATCCACAAAACTTCCTACCTCCAAGCTAAATATCACCAACTTTCTCACATCAAATATCCTACTCATAGCCTTAAAAACATTTTTACTACTACCACAAAATTTCTCAATCTTACAACCCTATATTAATCTGCTCATTAATACATGGTGATATCCACCCCAACCCTGGCCCTAACTCACCCCTACCATTCTCTAAAAGCCACCAACTATTTACAAGACCAACACCATCTACCAAACCCCCTAAATCACTCTCAATTGCTCAATTAAATATGTAGCATCTGTAACAAAATACCACATATCCATGCCCTCCTAGATGTCCAACAGTTTGATATACTCTGCCTAACCGAAACTTGGCTCAAACCTACAATTAAAGATAATGAAATCACCCCCCCTGGCTATAACATACTCAGGCAAGACCGCTTAAACAAAAAAGGTGGTGGGGTAGCAATTCTGTATAAAACCGGATTGCAAATAAGCAAAGAAAATCATACTCTTCCATCTGATAATAATGTAGAAATAATTATTTCCAAACTTCAGCTCAACCCTCACAAAACAGTTAACATTATCTGCACCTATCTTCCCCCAGGAAAAAATCCCACTATTTTAGAAGACCTATTAAATTGGCTTTCACTAAATCTCCCTCAGGAAACTATTCTTTTAGAAGATTTTAATATTGACTGGAATTTATGTCAATACACCAATCCACCCACTCTTATTAACCTACATGGCTTTACTCAAACCATTAACTCCCCAACAAGAACAAACAAACAAAATAACAAAAAGTATACTTGACTGGATACTTATAAACAGTCCCCAGCTAAAGTATACAACAGGGACTCTCCCAGATGACCTCAGCGACCACTCTCTAACATATATCATCAGGCATAAAACAAGTTTAACCATCCCAGATCCCATTCTGTTTCAAAAACTTATGCAAGTTAATTGGTCATCTCTTAAATCTCTCCTTAACTACTTCAATCATACTTTTCTGACAATCCTAGAACATCACTCAATTAAATCTAAAACAGCCCAATGGCTTTCTAATGCCACCAGGAATCTAATCCTTAGTAGAAACAAAGCCTGGATAATTTTCAGAGAACAAAGAAATTTAACAAAAAGCCATTCTACAAGACAAGAAGAACTTTTATACTCAGCTACAACAAACATCCCTACACCAACCACATAAATTCTGGACCGCCATTAATACACTGCTATCACCAGGAAAAGTTGCCACACCAAATCCTATTGATTCTAACCCGACTACCCCATCTCCATATTGATTAACAGAACCATAAAAGCAGCACAATTCCATCATCATGGAAAATCTCTATTATTATCCACTTCAAAGGTGGTGACTCCTACTGAGTATTCTAACTTTCGGTCCAATAGCATTATTATCACCACTTGCAAAAAAATAATAACCTCCTAGCTAAGTGCCAACATGGTTTCATAACCATCTCTCTGATCTCCTTCCCACTCATAGGGAGTTCTCAGGGGCTCTATCTTAGGCCCTCTATATTTTCCATCTTTATAAATGTCTTTACCCTAGCTACTCCTCTATCAACTTGCATTCAATATGCTGATGATACAACCATTATCTGCTCAGCCCCAACACAGTCAGAACTTTATTCCCTTACACAAATACCTTCACTACCATAGAGCAATTGCAAAAATACCTTCACTACCATAGAGCAATGGTTCTCCAAACACCAAACTACTAGGCATTACAATTGACAACCAACTCAAATTTGACACACACATTGACTCTACAATAAAATCAACTAAATTAAATCTTTCTTACTCCTGAAGCCAGAACCACTATAGCTAGAACCCACTTAAAATCCTTTCCCTTTATATGCCTCCCCAATCTATACAAACCTTTCTAAATATAATCTTACCAAAAACTAACTTCGTCTTATATAATATTGCCAGATTTGCTACAGCATCTCCATATAGGACTCACCATTGTTCTAACCTTAAAACTAGGGTGGCTAGAATTACCTAACCTTATACATTTTAACCAACTTACAATTGCCCATAAAGCTCTTTACCACCCAGACAATACCCCAATGCTCTCCACCCTCATAAAACCCTATAGCAATCTGAAACCTCCAACAAAATACTGATTCATACTTCTCTTTCTAAGAACTCAGCAGGTGACTCCACATTCTCAAACTCAGTTGGGAAACTATGGAATCAACTACCTCAAGACCTCACCACTCAAACATCAATCCCACTATTTAAAACTAAACTTAAACATTTCTTTTCCAACCACTGGCTTTGCTCTTGCAATAACCCAGACTAACCTTTCATACCTCCCTGCTATGAGATTTTTTTCCACTCTCTCTTTATCTACAGAACTCTCTACAAAGCTGTTTCTATTACCTCACTTCTAATAAAGGAACTAAATCTCTACTTTCCATCTTCTTTTAAAGATGTATTAGACTAACTAGGTACTTTATCTGTACTGTCATATTGTACACTTTTCTAAGTAATAGAGACTTCTTACTGTACCTCATATTTGTACTCAAATGTTCTTAATTCTAACAGAAGGTTTAAAGAATATGTTATTAGATATTATTTGTATATGTTGATATATTCTGATAAAGTTTTTGTTTTAGTCTTACTATAGTAGTACTGTCCACTGAAAATGGACATGTATCCAGTTGGACTAGCCCGGTTAACAAATGTAAAATAAATAAATGTAAAATAAAATAAAAATAAATAAATGTAGGATCACATTAAGTAGTAGTTATCACTTCTCAATAAACAACCAGGGATATTATCTGGACCTACAGGAACAGAGTTCTTAGTTTTGCAAGGGTAATGCAACTCATGTCCTCAAGTCTGTAATTTACTTTGAAGCTTTAGTTCATTTTTCTAGGTCCTTTTGTCCAGTATAGCTGGTTAAAGTGCATTGCAGTGATCCCACTGGGTAACTTCTAATTATTTGAGCTAATGAAGCTAGAACAACTGGGGAAAGAAGTGTTTATTTTAAGTGATACATTTCACATCAGTTGTTTTAATTAAAAGTCACTAAAGTTGCTTGATAGTATTAATGATGAAATTATTTATTTTATGTGTGGTACTCAATTTATCCAGTTAAAGGTCACAGGAGAGCTTATTCTTATCCTGGCACTCAGTGAATATATGGCAGAGAAAGTAATCCAGGAAGGGATGCCACTTCATCACAGGATACTCACATACTGCATGCATATGTATGGGCAATTCAGAGGATCTCCACATCACCTCTGACATGTCTGGGATATGGGAAGAAACTGAGCACCTGGTGAACATCCACATGAAAACATGGAGAGGACATGTTTTATCTGTACAGGAAGGATCACAACTGGGAACTGAGCTGCAGAACCAAGCACTAAAAAACAGTGATGCTAATCACTAACCACTAAACCACTATACCACCAAAAAATAACTTGTGTCTAAGTCATCGTTCAAGGCATGTAGAACCTATGAGCAATTCATGAAAATGAGCTGTGTGTGAAACTAGAATCAATGACATTTAGTTGTGCATTTTCCTAGTTCTCTGGTAACTTCTTTCCATAGCAATTTAATTTGTCCAAGCTGCACATAAATGATCAAAAAACAGCTGCCATTACCCATTGGAGATCATACATCAAGTACTTTATAAACAATGGATTAAACCCAGCAAGTCAGAACAGCTTTAGGTATGCTGTCTTTATAGTAACAAAAACAAAATAAATTCCAGTTAGGGAAGCAAAGTAAGTAACACAGAGGACAGATGAACCATTATATTTCTCATAATGGGGGCTTGTGTAACACCTAAAGAAAAGTGCAGCAAGTGTGACTTAACATATATCATGTTTAACTGAGCACATCGTCTCTTCCCTGCCTTAATTAGGATGTTTGAAAAAGCTGACTTTTTCCCATTCAGGTTTCACACGCTATGGTGTATGTTTATTGCATAGTGTAACTACTGTACCCTTGCATTATACCACATCAGTTCTAGTTTCTTTACTACTTACAAATGCAAATACAAAAAACTTACAAAAGCTGTTCTATGAATTCAAACATAAGATTGCCTGATTTGTCTGAAATAAGCTATAATGAATGAGTTATTTTCTTTTGCAGTATTCTTCACTTCTAAGTATGGATATAAAGTCTGCCTGAGGATCTATCTGAATGGGGATGGAGCAGGAAGAGGATCTCACATCTCATTGTTCTTTGTTATCCTGAGGGGAGAGTATGATGCTCTGCTACCATGGCCTTTTAAACATAAGGTAATGAACCCATCAGCTTGCATCCTTTCTGTTAGCTTCATATTTTCATGCAGTCATTAAAATGGTTTAATTTTACTCCTCCTTGGGAGTTTTCTTGTTTAAGTTTTATATGGGATAAATATTTAAGTATGCAGTGACAAACACAAGTATGTTAAATACAAGGTAATAGAAGCCCTGTATGTTTTCTGTTGTTGTTACTGACTCTAATATCCATCAAGTGTAAAGTGAACAAGGTAACAAGTACATTAGTGAACATTCCCTGCTGAACTCCCAGTATGTGTTTTCTCATAAGAAATCACTGTTGGTGTGGTTTTTAAGTTTCTGGTACCAGTGAATTCCTTTCCCTTGTCTTTTCTCAGTTGTTGTGCAATATTGGTATATTTAAGGGGGGGGGGGGGTTGAAGGGTGAAGTCATCCTCATGAGTTTTACAAGAATAAGCTTGCCCCCTACATAAAAAAAAAAGTTGAGTTTGTCTGGCTGAATCTTCACTGAGTTGCAAATCAGCAAGACATATTTGAAGTGTGATTGTTACCTGGCATTTTAGCATCTTAATTTTCAGTGTTAAATATGGTAATGCTGTATACCTCCAAGAGCCTTCAATTTCTAAATAAATGTTGTGTTAAAATTGCTCTTCATGAGAAAATGAAGCACCTTTTACTTTAGATTCAGAACTCCTAATGTACTACCATATTGCATTACCCCACATAATGGATGCAGTCTTCCTTTTAGTTATGCATCCTAGGCCTTCTTTCAAGCAAGATAATGAAGCACACTGTCACGTACAGCAAAGCTGAAAACTATATCTTGATAAAAATTTCTTCCTTCTATTTTATCAGATCAGCTTCATACATTCAAAACTAGAAACAGTACACTGACAAAATTACCCCCACCTCCCTGTTTTAATTTTATTCTTACTGGGGTAGCTGCTCTCCCCTCATACAAGTTGTGTAATGTTGCAAAATGCCTGAGGGTAAATTATCCTTTCCATTCTGTAAAGAGAATGCTATTTCTATTTCTGGTATAATCTGTTAAATTGTATAATGTGTTTAGATTAATTTAGTAGATTTAACTTTTTGTTGCATCATAAATGTGCACTACATGAAATGAATCATTTATGAGTCTATATTATAATCTCAAAGGTTTAAAACTTTGAATCACTAAAGATCGAACTTTAGTGATCGAAGTCTTAAACCAGCGAAACAAAAAAATATATACTAAATTAAAAAAAAAAAAAAAACTAAATACTGTGTAGGCAGGGGTGCAAGCCACCTGCAACCCCCACACCCCCCCTATGTAAATATACAAACTCCGAGAACACACTACATTGAAGTAAACGGAAATCTCCTCCTACGGAGATTTTCCGTTGAAACGTTCAATGTTGTGCGCTTTCAGTATTCTCATGTTTCACAAAAACGAACACAGGTTACGACTCCACACTGTAGATAGCAGGGACAGACTTTTTTAATACGGAGCAGTTGTAAGAATCTCTGCAAACAATTCCAAACACAAAATCCAAAAGTAAAATTAAGCGCTTTTCGTCTGAATGTTATCCAGACTTCTTCAGATCACTATCCAAGTTAAAAAAACTTGTTTAAAAAGCCCTCGTCAAATGACAAAATCAAATGGGCATTACTGCTTTCATTCAGCGTATTTAAAAACACACACACATATTTCAAACTCATAGTCTTTCTTCCTCAACATACAAAAATGCATAAATATTACTTCACACTTATAATAATTCATCAGTTCTTACTTAAATAAGTAGGATCAACAAGGTAATTAAAATACACAAGTAAAAAAATAATAAGAAAATAACACACTAATAAACGCCGAACTGCAGGTCGACCCTAGTGGCTGGAAAACCTCATAATATACACATTTCCATTTTACTAACAAGTTAATGTCATATACTCCTTTATATTAATTGATGTAATGAACTCAAATGTTACCTCAAACTGTACTTGACACCACTACAAGGTAACTGTTGCAGTATGCTTAAGCCCACTGTTCCGATTATACCAATACTACTAGTGTGTAGGTTTATTAAACCTGTATAACAAACAAGGCGTTTTTTAAAAAAATACAAAATAATATTATCATATAGCACAATAGGAAAAGCAACATAATAAAGTTACCATGGAAATGTGTGTATTATGAGGTTTTCCAGCCGCTAGGGTCAACCTGCAGTTCGGCATTTATTAGTGTGTTACTTTCTTATTATTTTTTTACTTGTGTATTTTAATTACCTTGTTGATCCTATTTATTTAAGTAAGAACTGATGAATTATTATAAGTGTGAAGTAATATTTATGCATTTTTGAATGTTGAGGAAGAAAGACTATGAGTTTGAAATATGTGCGTGTGTTTTTAAATAAGCTGAATGAAAGCAGAAACGCCCATTTGATTTTGTCATTTGACGAGGGCTTTTAAAAAAAGTTTTTTAACTTAGATAGTGATATGAAGAAGTCTGGATAACATTCAGATTAAAAGCGTTTAATTTTACTTTTGGATTTTGTGTTTGGAATTGCTTGCAGAGATTCTTAAAACTGCTCCGTATTAAAAAGTGCGTCTCTGCTATCTCCAGTATGAAGTCGGTACCTATGTTCGTTTTTGTGAAGTACAGTTGTGCTTTGGTCTTTTTTGTGTGGAATGAGTTTTGCAAAAGAAACTGTTTGCCACACTATGAGCGTGGAGACGCTAAGTCAAGGTAAGGATATGGAGGGAGGTAATTTGACCCAACTAATAGAACTTATGAACGAGCAGTTGGAACACTTATCTGCAAAGGTCAACCAGTTTTCTGATATTAACGCACGGAGCCCCAGCACTTTGAATGCTTAAGAACTACAATTCCTTCGATTTCTTGATCGGTAGAGGCCGAACAGGAGCAATGAGTGGGTTCACAGCATGACAGTGGAATTGGAGCTAATAATGCGGTGATTATGGCTAACCAGAGACAACCTATTACACCAAATAATGGACTTCTAATCCCAGGTTTAACTATTACACAGGGCATTACAAATTGTTGAGCAATGAATTATAGGTTCATAGGTTGGTACTAGGCTATCTGCCTAAATGCATATATTAGCCCAGCCATGTTGTGCAGTATTCACCACCCCTTTAGTAGTTCCCTAGACCCTTGTACTAGCAGCTAATACCCTTGGCCCCTATCTAGTAGTGCTGTTGGTGTGATCCCCGGTGTGAAATTTCTGTTACCCATCCACTCATCAAGGTTCCTCTTGAAGAGTGATAGTGAGTGGCTCTGTCTTATGTAGATCGGGACCCTGTTCCATAGTAAGGGAAGTCTCTGCGAAGGGAATCTATCCCTCCAGCATGTTCTATTCATTGTTGTGTTGAGGTTTATATCCCTAGAGCATGTAGCTCGAGTAGATTTGGTTTTGCTAAGATGAAGCATGTTCAACAATTC
Source organism: Protopterus annectens (assembly GCF_019279795.1). Lineage (NCBI taxonomy): Eukaryota > Metazoa > Chordata > Ceratodontiformes > Protopteridae > Protopterus > Protopterus annectens. The sequence goes on from NC_056750.1 coordinate 385,930,544, forward strand.
TGGGTTGGACATGGCTTTGTACGTTAGACAGAGATCGCCTCTGAGAAAGCGGTATACAACAGAGAACAGTCTTAGCTTTTTCAATCGTGCTGCATAGGGCAACTGTTTGAGGCCAGTAATCCTCTTGGTTAGGTACCTCTGTGGTCTTCTCCAGCTGCTGGAGATGTCTAGCTAGGTACATTCCAATTGGTGCATTGTACTCAATAATGGGTCTGATGAGGGAAGAGTAGAGGGGCACCATTACATCCTTAGATCTTGATGCGAACCCTTTTGTGATCAGATGGGTCACATAGAAGGATTTTCTAACCACTTTGGCAACATGGTTATCAAAGGAAAGCTGACTATCTATTTGGGTCACTAGATCCCTTATTTCTTCTTCAGATTTCAGGGGATTACCTCCTATGTTGTAGTTTGCTGGTACTCTGTTTTTTCCAAAGGGGATTACTACGCATTTTTTTGCATTTAGCTTGAGACCATGGCTTTGACACCATGCATCAGTCTCATTTAGGCCCTTCTGGAGGATCTCCATGTCAGCCGGAGACTCTATTATAGCACCCAGTTTGCAGTCATCTGCAAACTTAGTCAGCCACAGCATTCTGTGCTTGCCTGTACTTCTGAGAAGTATATGCCAAACAGGAGGGGCCCCAGGACAGAGCCCTGAGGCACACCACTCGTTACTGGTCTGGATTTGGACATAGATCCCGCTACTCTTACTTTATGGGATCTGTCTGAGAGCCAATTTGCGATCCATCTTGTGACGTAAAGGTTTATGCCCAGGCTGGATAATCAACAAGAACATTTTAATACAGAAGCCCAAAATGAGACAAATGTGAGTATCAGTGAAAATTTGAAATTATTTGATGTTAAACTTTTAAAAGTTAAGAAACTTCAGTTAGAACTCAATTATTTTGACAAATGCATTAAAGAGAAAATAGTACCAAAGTGTTTGAGGTACTGGCAATATCCAACAGGCCTAGAACCAGGGTCAGAATTCCACAAAGAACTTGTGGTACTATTTAACAACCAAGGGTTGGAATTACTTAAATGCATGTCAAAACATTACCAAAAATTAATTAACAACTTGGCCAATGATATTTTATTGCTGGAAGTCAACATTAAGGCTGACATTACATTTAGTCATTACCAGTATGACTATAATCATATTTTTACTAGTATAGCACAACTTGAAAGGCTTAAAACAACAAAAATAAAGAAACTACAGAGGGACTTGAAGGCGTATGAAGAGAGTACTGCTTACCCAAAACCACCAAGTTCGCAAGGGTCAGGACACTCTCAAGGGAGGCCTAACCAAGTAACATCTTCTAGTCCAAGAATAGCCTATGACCAAGAAACGCCATCAACATCAAGGACTAACTTGAACCCAGGTCAACAATTTGAGATTAGTGGAGGAACTTTTGGGTATAATTTTATAAAACAACTTTATTACCTTTGATGATAAGTTCTATCTCCAAAAAACTGGGGTTGCTATGGGTTCCCTTGTGGAGCTAGTTTTGCGAACCTGGTGATGGCATACTGGGAAAACAATTTTGTTTTCAACAGTATTTTGATGGAAAGAATAGTGTTCTACACAAGATTTTTGGATGACATCTTCCTAATAGTGGATGGTGATTTCCAAATAGTTAAAAAAAATTGGTGGATTTTTTTAACAGTACAGTTATGTATGTTCTTCAGATTCACTATGGAATTCCAGGAACATAAAATCCACTACTTGGATGTGGAACTTGAGAAGAACACTATGGAACAAAGATATATAGCTAGGATTTATAGGAAAACCACCTATTCAAACTCATTTTTGCACTACACTAGTTCTCACCCCCTGCACCAGAAAATATCGGTGGTGAAGGGTCAGCTAGGAAGAGTTGCAAGGATAATTACCCTTGAAGATGATTTCAGGGAAGAGTGCGAAAAGTTGAGAAACATGTTTTTGCATAGGGGTTATCCTAATAGCTTTCTATCCAGGGTGATTAATGAAGTTCAATCAAAAAGAAATGAGGGTACTTACAAACCTATTTTAAGTAAACACCATGTAAGCGATTTACTAATGGTAGAAACATTTACCCAACAAGAAGGAAATATTGAATTAAGTAACACTAGTTCAAGGAGTAATCCTATGAAAACTTATTTGCTTACATTAATAATTACATTTAGTCCAGTAACAAAAGAAATTAAAAAAATAATTAGGAAATTTTGACCCATAATGTCTATGGATGGGGAAATGTACAACAAAATAGGTGATCACCCTAACATTACCTACAGGAGGGGTCTAAATTTAAAAAGCTTACTGGAATTACCATCGAAGCCAATAAAGACGAATGCGGGCATGTACAGATGTGATGCATGTCATTATTGTAGATATATTGACGTAGGAAATAGATTTCGGATCAGGAATAGCACTTATTATGTTAAAGATAAGTTCAACTGTAACAGTAAATTAGTAGTTTATTTGGCACAGTGCCAAGGATGTACGGCTTTCTACATCGGTAAAACAGATCGTAGATTACGAGAAAGGATATACGAACATAATTATGCTATCCAGAGGCATAAAATGGATAATGCCTTAGCTAGACATTGTGAAATTAATCAGGACCATTATTTCAAATTTAAAGTGATACTATTTGCGTTATCACAGGACATCAAAAGGTTATCTGAAGAGAATGTGGTCAAGTTATTGCTTGAAAAAAGTGAGTTGAGTTGGCAGCTCAGACTTGATGCCTGTAACTACCCGGGTTTAAATGAAACCTATTCTATAGCATGCTTACTGAAACTAAAAAGTTTATTAAGGTAAATTAGGAAGTATAATATACATACATACTTCAACAGTGTTATTTCTGTAAAATAGATATTTATTCCCGTTCAGGTAGATGTAGGGAGACGAGACTTACTAAGGGTTATGTAACCATTTCAGGACTTTTTGATTAAAGCTATGAATTAAAGTCAAAATAATTATATCATGTACTTACTACTACTTGTTAATAATTATTGTCTAAGGTACATTAATCAGGAGAGCATCTGTGTTTGGATTTAACAGCCCAGACACTTTAGGTTCCTGAGAGTGCTGTTTGTTTTATATTATATATATGGTTTCTTTATTTAAAGAACTAGTTGACAGGAGTGACGTGTTCCTTGGTAACTTTATGCTGCTTTTCCTATTGCACTATACAATATTATTTTGTATTTTAAAAAAAAATGCCTTGTTGTTAGTTACAAGGGTTTAATAAACCTAAGCACTAGTAGTATTGGTATAATCAGAACAGTGTGTTTAAGCGTACTGCAACAGTTACCTTGTAGTGGTGTCAATACAGTTTGAGGTAACACTTGAGTTCATTACATCAATTAATATAAAGGAGTATATGACATTAACTTGTCAGTAAAATGGAAATGTGTGTATTATGAGGTTTTCCAGCTGCTAGGGTCGACCTGCAGTTCGGCATTTATTAGTGTATTTTCTTATTATTTTTTACTTGTGTATTTTAATTACCTTGTTGATCCTACTTATTTAAGAAATGATGAATTATAAGTGTGAAGTAATATTTATGCATTTTTGTATGTTGAGGAAGAAAGACTGATTTTGAAATATGTGTGTGTGTTTTTAAATAAGCTTAATGAAAGCATTAACGCCCATTTCATTTCGTCATTTGATGAGGGCTTTTTAAACAAGTTTTTTAACTTGGATAGTGATCTGAAGAAGTCTGGATAACATTCAGATGAAAAGCGCTTAATTTTACTTTTGGATTTGGTGTTTGGAATTGTTTGTAGAGATTCTTAAAACTGCTCCATATTAAAAAGTGTGTCTCCGCTATCTACAGTGTGGAGTTGGTACCTGTGTTCGTTTTTGTCAAGTACAGTTGTGCTTTGGTCTTTTTTGTGGGTATTCTTGTGTTGAAAATATTGTATTCGATATTGTCAGACTTCAAGATTTTAATATAGACCTGTCATTTATAGTTAAATGACTCTTTAGCTCTAAATTGAGCAACTAGTATGTTCCCCCACTAGAGGGGACAACATATTGGATTTAATCATCACAAATATGGGCGCCCATTGTACCACACCCATTATCACTCCCTCCTTGGTCAGATCCGACCACAAACTGATAACCCTGGACATCCTCACCCCTACACCTCCCCCAGTCAAAGAAACCATAGTCAAAAACTTTTCCAAAGCAAACTTCATACTACTTGCATCCGAAGTGGGAAGCTTCACTATTCCCTTGCAGAAGGATAATGATTATCCAGGATGCGGAATCCTACACCAAGGCACTCTATATGCATCTTCAGGATTGCATGGACCATGCTATCCCAAATAAAACCAAGACTCCTTCCTCAAGCAAGAAGAAACCAGTCTGGTGGACCCCGACCATAAGCAAACTTTACAATAAAAGGAGGAGACTTATACAAAAAAAGGCCAAATCTCAAGTAGAAAAATCATCCCTGATCAGCATTAGTAAGAAATTGAGGGCCCTCTTCAAGTCAACTAAAGCTAATTTTGAAAAGAAAATTGCCTAGCATGCCAAGGATAACCATAAGGCCTTCTATGGCTACGTCAAAAACCTAAATGGCAACGCTCAGGTCTGTTCTGTGCTAGTACAAAATGGTACAAAATACACTGACCTTTCTGACATTGCCATCATCTTGGCTGACAGGTTCAGTGCAAATCCCCCCCCCACCACCTACAGGGCCTATTACCATTCCAGGGGATTGTGTAAGTCCAATTATTACTGATACATTGGTTAACAAGGCTCTATCTAAAGCTAAAAACATTGCCTCCATGGGACCAGATGGTGTCCCAGGCTGTGTCATACACGAGCTCCAAAAGGAATTAACCCCACATCTTAATACCCTGTTCAGTCTCAGCCAGTGCCCATAGAATGTCGCATGGCAACGGTGGTCTCACTACACAAGGGTGGGGCCACAACTGACCCGGGGAACTACAGACCAATAAGCCTGACCAGTCTGATCTGTAAGGCTATGGAGCAAATCATTATGGAACTCATAAATGGTGAGATTGGGAACCTCCAGTCACTGGACCCCACACAGTTTGGCTTCATCAAGGGCAGATCATGCCTCCTGAGCCTGGTGGATTTCTTTGAGACAGTTACTCAGGCTATAGATAAGGGAAAGGAGGTACACACAGCTCACCTTGACCTTGCTAAAGCATTTGACACCATTCCCCATTCAGGTATTATTGATAAGCTCACCAGCCTGGGCATAAACCCTTATGTCACAAGATGGATCGCAAACTGGCTCTCAGACAGATCCCATAAAGTAAGAGTAGTGGGATCTATGTCCGAATCCAGACCAGTAACGAGTGGTGTGCCTCAGGGATCTGTCCTGGGGCCCCTCCTGTTTGGCATATACTTCTCAGAAGTACAGGCAAGTACGGAAGGGCTGTGGCTGACAAAGTTTGCGGACGTCTGCAAACTGGGTGCTATAATAGAGTCTCCGGCCAACATGGAGATCCTCCAGAAGGGCCTAAATGAGACTGATGGATGGTGTCAAAGCCATGGTCTCAAGCTAAATGCAAAAAAATGTGTAGTAATCCCCTTTGGAAAAAACAGAGTACCCGCAAACATCATAGGAGGTAATCCCCTGAAATCTGAAGAAGAAATAAGGGGTCTAAGGACCCAAGTAGTTAGTCAGCTTTCCTTTGATAACCATGTTGCCAAAGTGGTTAGAAAATCCTTCGAGGTGACCCATCTGATCCTGAAAGGGTTTGCATCAAGATCTACTCTTCCCTCATCAGACCCATTATTGAGTACAATGCACCAATTCGAATGTACCTGGCTAGACATCTCCAGCAGCTGGAAAGACCACAGAGGTACCTAACCAAGAGGATTACTGGCCTCAAACAGTTGCCCTATGCAGCATGATTGAAAAAGCTAAGACTGTTCTCTGTTGCATACCGCTTTCTCAGAGGCGATCTCTGTTTAACGTACAGAGCCATGTCCAACCCAGAATTGTTGAACATGCTCCATTTTAGCAAAACCAAATCTACTCGAGCTACACGCTCTAGGGATATAAACCTCAACACAACAATGAATAGAACATGCTGGAGGGATAGATTCCCTTTGCAGAGACTTCCCTTACTATGGAACAGGGTCCCAATCTACATAAGACAGAGCCCCTCACTATCACTCTTCAAGAGGAACCTTGATGAGTGGATGGGTAACAGAAAGTTCACACTGGAAATCACACCAACGGCACTACTAGATAGGGGCTAAGGATACTAGCTGCTAGTACAAGGGTCTAGGAAACTACTAAAAGGGCGGTGAATACCACACAACATGGCTGGGCTAATATATGTCTTTGGGCAGATAGCCCAGTACCAACTTATGAACCTATTCTGGTTTTGAGTAATTAAATGAAAAGAGAGAGAGAAAGAACAGAAATAATTGTCACTTGTCAGTCCTAACCCAAGTGTATTATGGCAGAAAAGCATTACAACTTTGTAGATAACATTTCAGTATACTTCTGTAAAAGTAACCTTCATGTATTCATACCTTTAACCTCAAATTCTGAATCTTTTATTATAACATTGGTCACAAAAGTCTTGTTTCCTTTTTCTTGCTCTTGGATTATGCTTCAGTATTCTAGTTCACTAGGTCATAAGCCTTTATAGAACACACAACTATATTTAGGTTCACAGGTTCATACTAGGCTATCTGCCCTAGGGCATTTATAAGCCTAGCCAGTGTGTGTGGCTTTCGCCACCCATTTTAAATTAATTTTGCTATGCCCTTTTTCGAGGTTAGTATACTGTGCCTCTGTCTAACAGTGACACAGATGTGATACCTGGGGTAAACCTATGATCTCCCATCCACTCATCAAGATTCCTCTTGAAGAGAGTCAATGAGGGACTCTGCCTAACCTGGACTGGGATTTTATTCCAGAGTGAAGGGAGCCTCTGGGTTATGAATCTGTCCCTCCAGCATGTCCTATTTATTTCAGTGCTGAGGTTAAAGTCTCGAGCGTGGCTCGATGGGATTTAGATTTTCTGAGGTGCAGCATGTCCATTAATTCTGGGTTGGACATGGCTTTATACGTCAGGCACAGATCGCCTCTGAGCAGGCGGTATGCCACTGAGTAGAGCTGGAGTTTCTTTAACCGGGCAGCATATGGCATCTGTTTGAGCCCTTTCATCCTCTTGGTGAGGTACTTTTGGGGTCTTTCCAGTTGCTGCAGGTATCTAGCTTTACTCATTTACTGCAGTAGTGCCAGGCAGTCTTATTGGTTATCAAGATGATTTTTTACCACTTCTGAAAGAGTTTAAACAGACTAAGAAATATATCATTTATATGCTTCTGAAGGGATTTCTATTATCAGACATCCTTCCTCAATAACAGAAGCCCTTCAGAAAATTATTTCAATTCAGAGTTATTTTTAAAGACATGTAACAGACCCGTTCTTTGCAAAATAAGAATCTTCTGATTGAAATGGCTTACACTTACAATCAAGTAATGTAATATTTCATTGGGCGCATACTGATACACACATTTAATTTGTTCATTATTACTGGATTTACCCATTTCAGAATCCTTTAAATCTGTTAGCTGTCCAAACCTGCAGTAGGCAAAAAGCTGAAAGGCAGTCGATCCATAATATAATGTGCACAAACACAGACCACACTCATAAAGGGCAATCTGGACTTAACTAATCCATCTAATGTAAATATTTTGAAGGATGAAGGTGACAGGAGGCCTGATTAAAACCTACATTGATATAGAAAGAACATACAAACTCTGTGCAAAATGCACCTCAGCCAGAAATTAAAATGGAGTGCAAGGCAGTTTGAGACAAAATAATTTTGGAGTGTTTAGAATTCTAGCCATGAACATTTTTCCAGCAAGAAGGGTAACTTGAACGGTTGTTGTTATAATCTAACAGTGTAAATACTCATCAACTGTAGCCATGTTATTACTCTATACACCTCATGTCATCTTTAATATAAAAGGGCAGAGTAAAGTATTCCTATTTGCTTTACACAAATGCAGACTACTCCTGCAAATCTAAACTAATAGCAGTTGCTCGTGACAGCAGAGTTGATTATTTTCATCTACAGACAGCTCCTGCACTCAGCTGTTGTAGTCACATTACTGCCGCAGTACACCGCAACTGTTTGACTGTAGCATCATAATAATAATTATGTAGACAACAAATATTGAAGGCCTGATGGGAAAAAGAGCAGTAACTGGGTAAATATTCTTGGGAGTGTAACAAGTTGGCAAATTTAAAGCACACACTACAAAGTACTTTGTTAGAAATTAGTGAGGAGCAAATTATTTTAACTAAGGAAATGACTCTTGTGAGTTATGAAACAATATCTGAATTGGCTGCCAAAAATCTACTACTAGAAATTGGCATTCAAAATGTAAACCCCCTGTATATGAAGTATTGAATACAGTAAAGAAGATAAACTGGAGATGGGGAATATTGAAAATGCAAGAAGCAAGTTCTGTAAAAATAAGTGGGAAAAGTATATAGAGAACACTATATAGGAGGAGGGATGAGGTTTAAGGGATGTCAAGAACTGAGCAATTTATGAAATGTTGGAGTGGACGATAATTTTTAAAAAGAAAAGCATAAAGCAATGAGAGATGTCACTATGGTTTATTTTCCATATGTGCCTATGTCACTGTTTTCTTTGTGATTTAATATATATGTTTAAATAATAATAAACACATAAACCACAGTAATATATTTCAGCTTGTGTCACAGCAGCATCCTTAGGTCTGCAAAGCCAAACTGAAGACTACTTAAAATATGCAGATAGCAATAAGGTAAATTAATTTCATCCTCTGGGAAACCTAAATGCCACCAAGCAATTATTGCACCTTTGCTAGTCAAGTATGCCTCAGATGCCTGATTTTTTGATAACAGCCATGCAGTAATCTGTTTCAAGCTTGTTTCACATAAACACACAGTATTCACATTAAAGCATTTCAACTTCACATAAATGTACACTAGTATTGCTAATCCAGACTGAAAATTATTTGAAATAAACAGATGCCAGATAAGCCCACACTCCACAGTTGTACAAACTTTGTTGACTATGTATACCTCAGATGTGTGAAAGTGATAAAAAAAACAATGACCACTAACTTAGTTCAGGTTTGTTTGCGGTGGTGGAGCTGCGGTAGCGTTGTCTCCTCACAGTAAGACAGTGTCCCGTTCGATTCTCAGCTAGAGGGTCTTCTGTGTGGAGACATGCGTGAATGGGCATACCTTCGTTGAAGGTTGTGCTTCAGGGCTGGCAACTCGGCACGTAAAAATCTACTGCGAATCATTAGCGGACCGGAGTTCCACTGTGGCAACCCCTAACTGGGAAAAGCCGAAAGACACAACAACAACACTAGCCATACAAAGCCAAATTAAAGATTAGTTAAAAAGATTACAAAACAGAAAATGAATTTCAAACACAGACAACTCCCTACCCAGCAGTTATATCCACTTTGGTAACTAAGTGTACCTCTTGTCTAAAAATAATTGTGACAGACATACAAACATATTTCTTCACTCATCATACCACAAGTTTATAATGCTGTAGTACTACAGCAGTACTACCCATTTCAAAATTCTGCCTTTTGGAGTTTTGTCTTTTTTAAATTACATTTGATCACCTGAGACTAAATGCCTTTGTTATATGATAGTCATATCCTTGGGCAAGTATTAAATACTTTACTGTTCTAGCAAGGAACTTACATCAAATCAGAGTCCAAGAATTTTCCTGCTTGGGTGGTTAGCAGGTAATCTCTTCTTGAATTCTGGTTACAGATACCACAATCAGAGTCATCATTTTTTTATTATCACAGCAACCTGATGACAGATTTCAGATAATTTCTTTCCAGATTTTGCTTTTCCATGAGAACCCTTTTGAAAAAGATAAACTTCTCAATTTAAGATGGATAGTGCTGCCATTCATTGCTCTCAGGTCCAAACCATTTACTATAGTGTTCTCAATGGTGTAACTGAGCTTCACGCCATACAGGCAACAAAACTTCCAAAACGGCAAAACTAAAGTAAAAATAATGCGAGCAAGCTTCAGGAACACAAAAACACTTTATTAAAGTAAGTGCTTTCGTTGGAGAAAATACTCCCAACTTCTTCAAACTAAAAGTATGTAAGAGACTGCATCATGCTTAAATACAACAAGTCACTCCAAGCAACCAATACAAAACCTTAATTGACTGTGATGTCACAAATTGTGTCAAATAAACAAATGAAGAAAGAAATGATAAAGTAAATAATGAACTTCTATAGAACCATGTAAACTTATTTAGTTTTGTTTAAATAAGTTTACATGGTTCTATAGAAGTTGATTACTTTAATAAAGTGTTTGTGTGTTCCTGAAGCTTGCTCGCATTATTTTTACTATAGTGTCTCACATAGCGGTGCATCTGTAAAATACATGTTGGAAGCAATTGCTGTATTTACTGATTTGTCTATTGCCTTTAAAAAGTTTACAATTGTATAGCTGCTTTTACTGAACTGTATGCTACATTTTAGATTGTGCTATACTGTAGTGCTGTTAATGTATATCTTGCTCCTGCTGCTCTTCTAGGTATTTGCACTCACTGCATTAATGCCTTTCCCTCCATTCCTGACCGCTCTGTCCCTTTAGTATCTCTCTCTCCTCTTTTGCTAACTAGCATTAATGTTTCCCTCTATAACAACACTCCCATTTTCTTTCCATGTGTCACACCTCCACAATTTCACTTGTACCCTGTCCATTTTTTACTTTATTTTATTTCTTCTCCCTCCTCACTCTTATCTAGTCTCTGACCTCTTACTCTGTACCCTGATCCATGCTTTCTTATACCATTTGGTATGGTTGCAGTTATAACTTACATCTTTTTAATCTATTAGGCAGCTGCAGCTATTACATGACTATATTCTAACATCCCTCATTTTTTTCCTTCTTTCTAGGTACTAAACCCATGCCATTCTCCCTGGATTTTTTATATTCTATCATCAGCACCTTGGTTTGTCCCCTTAATCCTGCAGTGCTTCTGCTGAAAAAACACTGGGCTGCCAAGTCATATTATGGACATTTATGTGGTTTAGTTTCTGAACATTAGTCCCTCTAAAGTTTTATCTACCAGTTTGTGTCCATTCCCTGTAATTATTGAGCTGTGCATCACTGAGTCTGTCTATTTGCCTTTCAGTTCATTCGTCCATACAGACTACTTTATCTAATCTCTGAGCTACCCATCCCCCTAGAATTATTTCTTTGTTAGCCCCTTACTTATTTTTATCCTTACTCTTTCCTATCTAGCTAAGTTAGCTATATACTTCTGAATCTTATTTAATGGAAATCTAGAGACCCAGAACTTACTGGAGCTTGCTACATATTGTTTTTTTTTTTTGTGTGAAAGCGTTGAATCAGGCGTAGCCATGATCCATTCACCCTCTTCTCCCCCTACCCTACACCCCCATTCCCACTCACCCCTCATTACATTTATCCTCTCCTTGCTGCACCCACTTCCTCCAATACCCACCAAATTACTCATGGCCACTAGTACCCACCTTTAAATCCACTTTATCTTCCACTTTACTTTCTCCTTCTCCATTCCAATACTGAATTGGTTTCACCCCCCACAATGTCTTCCTTTGCCTCCTCCCTGAAATACCTACTCCCTTTTACCATAGCTCTGCTCTAATTCACTAACCTTACAGCATTAAGCCCATACTCTAACTTTTACTCTCAAACCAACACTCCCACAATCAAAATCCAATGAACACTCCTACACTTACATCACTCCCAGCCTTTATCAGCTCCTCATCTTTGCAGGACATCCTTCATTCTTACTAACTATACTTCACATTATAAACACAATTGCCTAGCACAGTTTCCTCCCTTCTTTTTCTCCAAGCTGAAAGACTCTTTCCACAGATGTATTCTGCTGTTCTTCTCACTTATACATTAAAGTGACATCCACCTCAACCCAGGTCCCTCCCTCCTCTAAAAGTCTCCACTTAACCACCAATATGTTTCAAAGCATCTGTAATAAAACCTCAGAGTTTCATATCTGGCTACCACAAAATATAACACATATCCTAGCTGCTAAAGAAAGTTGGTTGAAACCATACATCCAAGACTGTAAATTTGTTCCTCCTAATTTCAATGTAATCAGGGCAGACAGACAACACAAAAAGGAGGTGATGTTGCCTTAATTTATCCAAATACCTTTAACATATCCTCCTTTCCTAATTCTATTCCACACTTCCATAATGCCAAGATATTAATTTCACTTCTCCACATTAACAATTCCAAAAAAACTGTATTACAGTAATTTATATTCCACCAGGGAATAACATCCCATTAGAAGACTTTCTATCCTGGATTTCCCACATCATAAAAAAATGAAGCTATTATATTAGGTAATATGAATATTAACTGGGCTGCTACTTCCTCCATTCAATCTCACATTAACATAAATCTACTCCACTTTACTCAATTAATCCTACTACTATCTATAACTTCAAAACTAACAAAGACTCAATATTCTAGACTGAATTCTGGTCTTACATCCCTCCAAATATCCAGTCACTGGCAAATTCCCAGCCTATACCATTTGCCATTGTTCATCTCTTTTAAAAGCCCATAATATTAAAGTAAAACAAAACTTATCAAAATTCTGTCCCATAAATTCAATGCTATCCTAAAGCAGGTATAACTGGAGCGGTCTTAAAACCTTGCCACTAGATGACGCCCTTCTTTACATCAATAACTCCTTTCTAAGCGTTCTTCATAGCTTGGCATCTACTAGATCCATTAGAATTAAATCCAGCCATGCCCCTTGGCTATCTAAATCTACTACAGAAATCATATGTCCTCTCTCTCTAGAAAAAAGCCATTATGCTTCCCCTCTGTAAAATTGGCCCTTCCTCTGATATCTCAAACTTCTGACCCATTGCTCTTATATTCCCCATATCTAAAATTCTCGAAAAGTGTGTCCAAAAACAATAAATCCACTACCTGCCAAACAGCAGCATCCTCTCCCCAGCCCAACATGGATTCTGTCCTGGGCACAGTACATCTATTGCACTAGTATCCTTCTTGGATACCATTAATAAAATCCGTTACTTTGGCTTTATAGCATCTGCTCTCTTTCTAGAGCTATCTAAAGCATTTAACAATATATTCCATGCCATCTTCCTCTCTCATCTCTCTTCCATAAGTATTTCTTCTCAGTCTCAATTGGTTTAAAATCTCTCTCTCAGATAAGCAACATGCCATTAAATATCAGCATCTCTCTCACTAACTCCATATCCCTACAGGTGTCCTACAAGGTTTAATCCTAGGTTCCCTTCTATTTAACATATTCATAAACAACCTACACCAAGCTATATCACACACCTCCCTAGAGTAGTACACAGACAACTCAACTAACCCCAATATCATACAAATGACCCAAACAGCTTTCTCTACTATTCAATCCTGACTCCACAGAAATCCTCTTTCCTTAAATGCCAAAAAACCCCCAAACCTATGCAGTTTACACATAAAAAGAATACTGCTGTTAATAAACAAGACTAACATTTTCTCACTGAAAATAAAAATTGAACTTGTAGCTAATACCAAACTTTTAGGAGTCATAATAGATGATCTAAAATTTGATTTACATATCCAACCCAACATGTCAGAAACCCATAAAAAAACTAGGGCTACTTTATAGGCATAATAAATTTCTCTCCCCATCAATATAAGCCTTAGCCCCCTCTTATCTACTTCCATCTTTAAGCTATGGTGCACTCTTATTAATCTGCAGTCCTTCCTGAAACAAAAATTAGAGTCTTGTTACAACAAGATCACAGAATTTTCTTCAAACTGTAGTCATTCTACCCATCACTGTATAGCCTTAAATAATTTCCAATAGCTCAAATCCCCACATTACCTACTACTCCTTCAACTTACTACCTCTCCCAAACTAATTTACAAACCACAAGACTGCCCTGAACTTAGCTCCTTATTCTCCCCTTACTCCCTTCACTAGGCCATTACAATGAGAAAATCAAAACCTACTACAAATTCACAAACCAATCCTACCTGCAGGTAAATTCTTATTCTTCTGGATCATTGCCAGATCCTGGAACAATTTCCCCTCCTCTGTCCGTTCTGAACATCCTGCTAATTACAAACTGCCCTATACAAACACTCTCTCTCCAATTCAGTCTGTAACTGCTATACCCAGACTGATGCAATCACTTAATTCTTTCTCCTAGACCTTGTACTACTATTTCTTAACAATCTGACCATTATAAAGTACAGTTTTGTACCTACCATAAATGTAGATGTTCGAAGATCCACATTGCTGCAGTCATAACCTGTGGGTAGTCCGCTGTCCTCGGTCGGCCCGAATACCAAAGTGTTAGGCTGGCGTCGGTCATGGGCGCTTAGATCTGACGTCAGTACTGTGGTACTAAAGCGCATGACCGACGTCATATCCTCAGTCTTTCTTGCCCCAGATGTCAGAAGGCCCTAAAAAGAAAGGACATAGCCAAAAAACATCCAACCACCCATGTACAAACCATAACTACAACCCAAACTACACAACCACCTCAAACTACAGTGGGGAAGGAGGGAGGGAAAATTGGACTGCAGCAATGTGGATCTTCGAACATCTACATTTATGGTAGGTACAAAACTGTACTATGTTCTTCATCTCACATTGCTGCAGTCATAACCTGTGGGTAGAATCCCAAAGCAAAGGAAAAGGGAGGTTGGCAAAATCATAAAGCATTGGGAGCTGCTAACATGCCCTGCAAAACTGCAGTGGCAAACCCAGCCCAAGATTTAGAATAAAGAGGGAGATGATAATGTTTGGAAAAGGTGTGCACTGAACTCCAAGTAGCTGCCTCCAAAATATCTTTAGTAGCTACGCCCCTCAGAAAAGCAGTAGAAGTGGCAGTAGCCCTAGTGGAATGAGGTCTGATTCCAGCCGGAATCTCCTTACCATGATGAGAATAACAAAAAGCAATACAATGACCAATCCATTTAGAAATAGTTTGTTTAGAAACAGGTTTTCCCTGAGTACCCAAAGCAAAAGAAACAAACAACTGTTGAGATTGTCTGAACCCTTTGGTTCTGCTCAAATAATAACGCAACTGTCTGTGAATATCACAAGAATGCAAAATCTTTTCCCCTTTATTTTGGGGATCAGCATAAAAAGTAGGCAGATGAATAGATTGGTTCAAGGCCACATTTGAGACCACTTTAGGCATGAAGGTGGGGTTAGTACGCAAAGAGACCCTGTCCTTATGAAATATTAGAAAGGGTTCAACAGCCATTAGAGCCTGTAATTCAGATACCCTTCTAGCAGATGTAATGGCCAACAAAAAAGCTGTCTTCCAAGACAAAAACTTCAACTCAGCTGTAGCTGCAGGTTCAAAAGGAGATAAAGTGAGTTTCTCCAACACAAAATTGAGATCCCAGGAAGGAGTAGGAGCTCTACGTGGGGGTCTTATGTTCTTCGCCCCTCTAAGAAATTGCTTGAACAAAGGATGAGAGAATAAAGGTGGGTCACAGTCATAGTGAGCAGAAATAGCTGCAACATGAACTTTTACAGAGGAGAAAGACAAACCTTTGTCCAATAGTTCTGTAAGATACTGAAGTGAAACACTCAAATTAGGTACTGAAACATCAAAGCACTTTGCTTTGCTCCAAAGAAAAAATCTCCTCCATTTATCAGCATAAACCTTCCTTGTACTAGGCCGTCTGGCCTCCAAAATAACATTCAAAACTTGTTGAGAAAGCTGCAACCCTCCAGGGTCTAGAACAGAATATGCCAGGCTGTCAGATGCAGGGACTGTATGTTGACCTTGAGGAAATGATTGCCTGCCTGGGACAAAAGGTGAGGACTTGATGGCAAAGGCCAAGGAGGCTCCTGTACTAAACTCCTCAGTAGAGGGT
The DNA here is from genome assembly GCF_019279795.1 of Protopterus annectens. Lineage (NCBI taxonomy): Eukaryota > Metazoa > Chordata > Ceratodontiformes > Protopteridae > Protopterus > Protopterus annectens. Next base: position 385,946,471 of record NC_056750.1, read on the forward strand.
ACCAGTGCTGACGTGGCCAATCTGGAGCTATAAGAATCATGGAGGGCTTGTCCTGTCTGACCTTCAAGAGCACCTTGTGAAGAAGAGGCAGAGGAGGAAAGGCATAGACGTGAAGATTGCTCCAACTGAATGATAGAGCATCCACTTTCCAAGCTTTTGGATGAAACATCTTTGTGCAAAACTTTGGCAACTGGAAATTTAGTGGAGAAGCGAACAGATCTATGTCTGGAGTCCCCCAAATCACTGTCAACTGTCGAAAAACATGAGGATCCAGTTTCCACTCGTGCGGATCCACCATCTGTCTGCTCAAAACATCCGCTAAGGAGTTCTGTGCTCCTGGCAGAAACCTTGCTTGAAGAGTGAGGTGCATACTGAGAGCCGTCTCCCACAAAATCATAGCTTGCCTGCATAGTGGGTACGAATGGGCTCCCCCTTGCTTGTTGATGTACCACATGACAGTTGTGTTGTTTGTTTGAATCAACACTTGTCCTGGGTGTAGTAGATCCTTGAAGGCCATCAATGCAAATTGGACTGCTAACATCTCCTTCATGTTGATATGCAAATGTTGAAGTCTGGCAGGCCACATGTCTTGAACCCATTTTCCATTGAGATGTGCTCCCCAAGCCTTGTCCGAGGCATCTGTCGTTAAGATCAGACTCGCCTCTGGTCGGGTCACAGAGAGTCCCTTGTTCAGGTGACATTCCTGAGCCCACCACAAGAATTCCTTTTGAATGCAAGGTATTATCTGAATGACAGTGTCCAAATTGTGGCAGTGTTGTGTCCATACACTCTTGAGATACCATTGTAACTTCCTCATATGCAGTTTGGCATTGGGAAGCACCAGAATACAAGATGCCATGAACCCCAAGGCTTGAAGGACTGTCCTTGCAGTCAGCCTGGACAGGTGAGACAATTGTTGGAAGTAAAGAGAAAGATTTCTTTGCTTGTCCGGGGTCAAAAACGCCATCTGAGAGGCTGTATTCAGTCTCACACCCAGAAAGCACATGTCCTGAGAGGGTACTAGACTGGACTTTATTTCATTCACAGAATACCCTAGGCACCTTAACACTGCCATGACATACTGAAGATGGTGAAGTAGCTTGTCTTTGTCTTGAGCAAGAATCAGGCAATCGTCCAAATAAGGATAAATTTGAATCCCTTTTAACCTGAAGAAGGCTATCACCGGAGCCAGAACCTTTGTGAATACCCTAGGTGCAGTAGATAAGCCAAAGGGCAATGCAGAGAACTGATCATGTAAAGTCCCAGCCCGAAAACGCAGGGATCTCCTGCAGCTTGGCCTGATAGGAATATGAAGATAAGCCTCCTTGAGATCCAGAGTTACCATCCAGTGATCTCTGCCTAGTTGTTGCAGAGTCAACATTTTGAATTTTGGAATGTCCAGGTATGTGTTGAGAATAGACAAATCCAGAATTGGCCTCCAAGTGTCTCCTTTCTTTGGTACAAGAAACAGGCGAGAATAAAAACCAAGGCCCACCTCTAATGGAGGAACCTGCTGGATAGCTCCCATTTGAAAAAGTAAAGAAATCTGTTTGTGAGCCTCTGCCTTTTGCTGAGGAAGAACGTCCGGCATGCCTTTGAAAGGGGGCAATGTGTGGAAATAAAACTTGTAGCCTCGGTTTATAATGTCCAACACCCATTTGTCCTGGGTGACTAACAGCCAATTTTGCCTGAAAAGTGCCAACTTTCCTCCTAGAGGAGCTGCCAGACAAGAAGGATCGGGCAGCTGGAAATGCAGGTCATTGGGCCTGTTTATGAAAGGACTGGCCCCTGCCCTCACCAGCAGACTGCGCAGGGGAACTCCACGTCCTAGGCCTAAAAGATCCCTGTGCATGAGCTCTGCCCCTACCACGTCTAGATCTACCCCTAGACTGCAAATCAGAAGAAGGATAAGCCCACCCCTTAGTAGGCCAATTTCTGCTAAACTTAGGGGGCTGCACTTGTAAGAAATCTTTAACAGTCTGCATAGACTTAGCTTTGTCCTCCATTTTCTTCAAAACTGACTCCACAGGAGAACCAAACAAAACCTCAGACTGAAGGGGAGCATCTAAAATTCGAGCTTTAACATGCTCTGACAAGTTCTGATCCTTAAGCCAAGCGTGCCTACGAATAAAGTACAGTTTTGTACCTACCATAAATGTAGATGTTCGAAGATCCACATTGCTGCAGTCCTAACACTTGGGTAGTCCGCTGTCCCTCGGTCGGCCCGAATATCAGAGTATAAGGCTGACGTCGGTCAAGGCGCATTTGACTGACATCAGAACGTCAGGGTACAAATGCGCATGACCGACGTCATATCCTCAGTCTTTTCTTGCCCCAGATGTCAGAAGACCCTAAAAAGAAAGGTCAAAACCCATAGACAACAACTAAACAACCAACTAGCCTAACACCAAAAATATGTATAATATATACAATATATACAAAATGCAATATACCTCAGATGGATAACCCAACCCACACAACCACCTCAAACAACAGAGGGGAAGGAGGGAGGGTAAATTGGACTGCAGCAATGTGGATCCTTGAACATCTACATTTATGGTAGGTACAAAACTGTACTATGTTCTTCATCTCACATTGCTGCAGTCCTAACACTTGGGTAGAATCCCAAAGCAGAGGTAAGGGAGGATGGCTAAACTATAATGAAGCAGGAGCTGCCAAAATGCCCTGCAAAACAGCAGTGGCAAAACCAGCCCTGGATTTAGAGTACAGTGGAAGGTGGTAATGCCTAGAGAAGGTATGCACTGAACTCCAAGTGGCTGCCTCCAAAATATCCTTAGTAGCCACCCCTCAAAAAGCTGTTGAAGTGGCAGTAGCCCTAGTGGAATGAGGTCTAATCCCAGCTGGAATCTCTTTGCCATGATGGGAATAACAGAAAGCAATGCAAAATCCAATCCACTTAGAAATAGTTTGTTTTGACATGGGCTTGCCCTGAGAGCACAAAGCAAAAGAAACTAATAACTGCTGAGATTGTCTGAACCCTTTAGTTCTGTCCAAATAATATCGCAACTGCCTGTGTACATCTAAAGTGTGCAAAATCTTTTCCCCTTTAGTTTGGGGATTTGCATAAAAGTAGGCAAATGAATAGTTTGGTTTAAAGCCACACTAGAAACCACTTTAGGCATAAAGGAAGGATTAGTACGTAAAGATACCCTATCCTTGTGGAAAATTAAGAAAGGCTCAACTGCCATAAGGGCCTGCAATTCAGAAACCCTTCTTGCAGAGGTAATGGCCAACAAAAAGCAGTCTTCCATGACAAATATTTCAACTCAGCAGTAGCTGCAGGCTCAAAAGGTTGTAGAGTGAGTTTCTCCAACACAAAATTGAGATCCCAAGCAGGAGTAGGAGCCCTTCGTGGAGGTCTTATATTCTTTGCCCCTCTAAGAAATTGCTTGAATAAAGGATGAGAAAACAATGGTGGGTCACAATCGTAGTGAGCTGAAATTGCTGCAGCGTGAATCTTAATAGAAGAGAAGGACAAACCTTTGTCCAATAACTCAGTAAGATATTGAAGAGCCACACTTAAATTAGGCTCAGAAACATCCAAATCCTTAGCTGCACTCCAAAATAAAAATCTCTTCCATTTATCTGCGTACACTTTCCTTGTACTAGGCCTTCTAGCTTCCAAAATCACATTCAAAACTTGTTGTGGAAGTTGAGACCCTCTATGGTTTAAAACAGAATATGCCATGCTGTTAGGTGAAGAGAGTGAAGTTTGACATTGAGCAAATGACTGTCCTCCTGGGACAACAGATGTGGAATCAAAGGCAAAGGCCATGGAGGCTTCCGTACTAGACTTCTCAGTAGTGGGTACCAGTGCTGTCGAGGCCAATCTGGAGCTATCAAAATAATCCTTGGCTTGTCCTGTCTGACCTTCAGAAGTACCTTTGGGAGGAGAGGCAGAGGTGGAAAGGCATACACATGAAGATTTTTCCAACTGAAAGAAAGAGCATCCACTTTCCAAGCTGTGGGATGAAACCGCTTTGTGCAAAACTTTGGCAGCTGGTGGTTTAGTGGAGAAGCGAACAGATCTATGTCTGGAGTTCCCCAGGACACTGTCAATTTCTGAAATACATGAAGATCCAGTTTCCACTCGTGGGGATCCATGATTTGTCTGCTTAACACATCTGCTAAGGAGTTCTGTGCTCCTGGCAGAAACCTTGCCTGAAGACTTAGTTGTAAACTGAGAGCAGTCTCCCACAAAATCATTGCTTGTCTGCAAAGAGGATAATAATGTGTTCCCCCTTGTTTGTTGATGTACCACATGACAGTTGTGTTGTCTGTTAGAATCAACACCTGCCCTGGAAGAAGTAAATCCTTGAAAGCTATTAATGCAAACTGGACTGCTAACATCTCCTTCATGTTGATATGTAGATGTTGTAGTCTGGCAGGCCACTTGTCTTGTATCCACTTTCCATTTAGATGAGCTCCCCAAGCTATGTCTGAGGCATCTGTCGTTAAAATCTGACTCGCCTCTGGCCGGGTCACAGAGAGTCCCTTGTTTAGGTGACATTCCTGAGCCCACCACAAAAATTCCTTTTGAATGCAAGGTATTATTTGAATGACAGTGTCCAGATCCTGGCAGTGCTGTGTCCATACATTTTTGAGATACCATTGTAGCTTCCTCATATGCAGTTTGGCATTGGGAAGCACCAGAATACAAGATGCCATGAACCCTAAGGCTTGAAGGACTGTCCTTGTAGTCAGCCCGGACTGATGAGATAACTGATGAAAGTAAAGGGATAGACTCTTTTGTTTGTCCGGGGTTAAAAAGGCCATCTGGGATGCTGTATTCAGTCTCACACCCAGAAAGCACATGTCCTGTGAGGGTACTAGACTGGACTTTATTTCGTTCACAGAATACCCCAGGCATCTTAGCACTGCTATCACATATTCCAAATGATGAAGAAGCTCTTCCCTTCCTTGAGCCAGAATCAGGCAGTCGTCCAAATAAGGATAGATCTATATTCCTTTTAGCCTGAAGAAAGCTATCACTGGAGCCAGAACTTTCGTGAACACTCTGGGCGCAGTAGATAAGCCAAAGGGCAATGCAGAGAACTGATAGTGAGAAGTCCCAGCTCGAAAACGCAGATACTTCCTGCAACTTAGTCTGATAGGAACATGAAGGTAAGCCTCCTTGAGATCCAAAGTTACCATCCAATGATCTTTGCCCAGCAGAGGTAAAAGCTGCTGCAACGTCAACATTTTGAACTTGGGAATGTCCAGATAAGTGTTGAGGATAGATAAATCCAAAATTGGTCTCCACGTGTTCCCCTTCTTTGGTACTAGGAACAGGCGAGAATAAAATCCTAGGCCCCTTTCTGGCATAGGAACCGGCTGTATGGCCCCTATTTGGAGTAACAGTGAAATTTGCTTCTGAGCCTCTATTCTTTGTTGAGGAGGAATGTCTGGCATGCCTTTGAAAGGAGGCAAGGTATGGAAATAAAACCTGTAACCGTGATGTATGATATCCAGTACCCATTTGTCTTGGGTAATTAAACTCCAATTTTCTTTGAAAAGTGCCAACCTTCCTCCCAAAGGTGCTGCCAGGCGAGAAGGTTCTGGCAGCTGAAAAGGTAGGTCATTGGGTCTGTTTACGAAAGGACTGACCCCTGCCCTCACTGGAAGACTGTGCAGGAGAACTCCCTGTTCTAGGCCTGAAAGAGCCCTGACCTCTGCCCCTGCCACGTCTAGATCTACCCCTAGACTGGGAATCATAAGAAGGATCGTCCACCCTTTAGAAGGCCAATTTCTACTAAACTTTGGAGGCTGAACCTGTAAAAAACTTTAACAGTCTGCATAGACTTAGCCTTGTCTTCCATTTTCTTTAAAACTGCCTCAACAGGAGAACCAAACAAGACATCAGATTGCAAAGGGGCATCCAAAATCCTAGTTTTAACATGGTCAGATAAATTTTGATCCCTCAGCCAGGCATGCCTGCGAAGAACTGACCCAGTGGCAGCCACCCTAGACGAGGCCTGTACAGCATCAAAACCACATTGCAAAGAATGCTTGCCCACCTGTTCAGAAACATGCACTAAATCTTGTAACTCTTTACAGTCAATACCTTCCGCCAGAGCATCAACCTTAGATTTCAACTGAGACAGGAGATAATTTTGATATTTCAACATGTGAAACTGGCAATTCAAAGCTCTCATGGCTAGAGTGGAAGAAGTATAAACTTTCTTTCCCCATCTATCCAAGGCCCTGGCCTCTTTATCTGCAGGAACCGGATTCTTGACAACAGAAGCCTTAACACCCTTAGAACCCTGGCTAACAGTTTCTGGGTCTGCCCTAGGACTCTTAAAAAGATACTTATGAGCTTCAGGTACCCTGTAATACCTATCTGGTTTAACAGGAGCAGGAGGCAAAGAATCAGGATTAAGAGAAGCCTCTGCAAACACATCTTCCACCACATTCAGAACAGGAGGTATAGCTAAAGGCCTATGCTGGGGTAAAAACAAAAATTCCCTAAGCCTTTTCCTGGAATCAGAGAAATCCTGGCCTTCCCATTTAAAATGCTCCCTCATGGAGTGAAGGGTCTCTGAAAAAGAAAAATCCTCAGGAGGAGAAGCAGAAGGAGTAGAATCATCCACATCAGAATCAGAATAATGAGAATACTCCTGCAAGTCTTCAGCCGAAGACTCAGACACATCCAAGCCTGCTCATAATCCCCAACACAGGTTCCATCCTAGGCCTCTTATCAGGAGGGGCATAGAGCCTCTAATTAAAGTAATTAAATCCTCTGCCATTTTGAGCATGTGCTTCTTGGGCACAGCACCTGAAGAACTGGGAGTGACCCCACAGAAGCTAAACTAGACCTGCCTCTAGGAGAAGCCTTGGAAGCAGAAAGAGAGGGCCTAGACCCCTTAGGAAGGGAGGGAGTACAGTTACTTGAGAAGCCCCTACAGCCTGCCCTGCCTCCTGGGAGGCCACATCCTGTAAAATCAAAGTTTCTCCCTGGGACTCCAGAGAGGCCTCCGTCGGAACCACCGGTTCCACTGACGCTCTAAAGAACCGGCGTCCGGTTCGGACGACTCCTCTAACCTAGGTTTAACTGCCTTGTCCTTGCGCTTCTTTGAGGAAGCTGGCCGGAGCCTCCGACGGCATTTTGTAATTGCACCGCTTCCCAAAGACCAACCTTGCACAATCCAACCTCCGCTTTATAGTGCGTTTATTAAACCTAGCACAAAAGCGGCATCCAACAACGCCGTGCTCAGGTCCTAAACAAGGTGTACACAAGTTGTGGTAATCCCTATGCGGTATCTGTTTCCCACAAGAAATACAGTTATTCACTTTTTCTGACATGCGGTAAACCACTGAGGCAAGAAAAAACCAAAATATTCCCCAACTGGGTACTTAACCAACTCTGACTTCGGTCTGAAACTCCGAATTCGAAAAATTTCAGAACGCCGAACGGCACTTGCAACACTGCTTCTGCATCGGACCATGCAGCAAAAAAGACTGAGGATATGACGTCGGTCATGCGCATTTGTACCCTGACGTTCTGATGTCAGTCAAATGCGCCTTGACCGACGTCAGCCTTATACTCTGATATTCGGGCCGACCGAGGGACAGCGGACTACCCAAGTGTTAGGACTGCAGCAATGTGAGATGAAGAACATCAGATCCAGTGGCAGCCACCCTAGAAGAGGCCTGCAAAGCATCAAAACCACACTGTAAAGAATGCTTACCCACCTGATCAGAGGCATGAACCAAATCCTGTAATTCTTTACAGTCTATGCCCTCTGCTAAAGCATCCACCTTAGATTTCAATTGACTAAGAAGAAAATTCTGGTATTTCAGCATATGAAACTGGCAATTTAAAGCCCTCATTGCAAGAGTGGAAGAGGTATACACCTTTTTACCCCACCTATCTAGAGCTCTAGAGTCCCTATCCATAGGAACCGGATTCTTTACAACAGAAGCCCTGACACCCTTAGGTCCCTGGCTAATAGTTTCAGGGTCCGCCCTAGGGCTCTTATACAAATATTTATGAGCCTCTGGCACCCTGTAATACCCGTCTGGCTTAACAGGGGCAGGAGGTAAAGAGTCTGGATTAAGTGAGGCCTCAGAGAAAACATCCTGTACAACATCTAAAACCGGAGGTATAGCCAAGGGCCTATGTTGTGGTAAAAACAAGAATTCCCTAAGCCTCTTTCTGGAATCTGAGAAATCCTGACCTTCCCATTTAAAATGTTCCCTCATAGAATGCAGGGTTTCTGAAAAAGAAAAGTCCTCTGGAGGGGAAGCAGAGGGACTAGAATCTTCTGCGTCAGAATCAGAGTAAGGGGGAAAATCCTGAATGTCTTCAGCCGAAGACTCTGAATAATCTGAAAAATATTCCAATCCTTCCACTTCTGGCTCCACCCTAGGCCTCTTATCTGGGGGGGGCATCGAACCTCTAATCAAGGTAATTAAATCTTCTGCCATTTTAAGCATGTGTTTCTTAGGCACAGAACCTGCAGAACTAGGACTGATGCCAGAGGAAGACAAACCAGGCCTGGCCTTTGAAGGTACCTTAGAGACAGAGGGAGAAGGCCTAACCACCTTATGCAAAGAAGGGAGTACAGCAACCTGAGAGGCCCCCTCAGCCTGACCTGACTCCTGAGAGGCCACATCTTGCAAAACTAAAGGTTCCCCCTGAGACTCAACTGAAACCTCAGCCGGGTCCACAGACTCCACCGTGGTCTCAAAAGAACCGGCGTCCGGAACGGACGACTCATCCTGCCTAGATTTCAAAGATTTCTCCTTACGCTTCTTCGTGGTAGCGGGCGTCGGAGGATCCGATGGCATATTATAATTACACCGCTTACCGAAGACAAGCCTAGCACAATCTAGCCTGCGCTTAATAGTGCGCTTATTAAATTTAGCACAAAAGCGACACCCGACTATGTCGTGCTCAGGCCCCAAGCAAGGAATACAAAGAGAGTGGTAATCCCTATGAGGCATCTGTTTCCCACAAGAAATACAATTATTCACTTTTTCTGACATCCGGATCAAACTGAGGCAAGAAAAGACAAAAATATTCCCCAACGGGGTACTTAGCCCAACTTGGTCTTCGGTCTGAAACTCAGAATACGAAAATTTCAGGATGCCGAACCGCACTTGCAAACGCTGCTTCTGCTTCGGACCATGTGGCAAGAAAGACTGGGGATATGACGTCGGTCATGCGCTTTAGTACCACGGCGTACTGACGTCAGATCTAAGCGCCCATGACCGATGCCAGCCTAACACTTTGGTATTCGGGCCGACCGAGGACAGCGGACTACCCACAGGTTATGACTGCAGCAATGTGAGATGAAGAACATCTGCACATTCCACTAGAATTATCCCTGACATTATATCAACCTTTACTTTTTCATTTATACTTCACTTTAAGCATACCACTTACTAACTATAACCTTATGAAGCTTCTCTGCTTTCTTATATTTGCTTTATACTCAACATTTTATAAAGAATTTGTAGCTGCACCTCATTCTAACTGGTGGACCTTTCTAAATTTAACCTGATTTTTCTCATACTTTGATTGTTTGGAGTTATTTCTGTCATTTGTTTTGTATCGTCTATTTTTGCCATTCCTTGTACTGTATTGATTCTTGTAACTATTGTAACTTCCTTGTTGTTACTGTGCATTGGAGCTTTTCTCCCTGGGCCTCCACTGAAAATGGGGTCTGTTTAGCTCAGTGGATTTTCCCGGTAAACAAATGTCAATCAATCAATAAATAAAATGTAGGAGTTCGTATTAAAGAGCACCATATAATTTTCTCTGTTCTATACTTTTTGAGGCCAAAAAGCTACTACTAGAAATTGGTATTCAAAATTTAAACCATCATGACGCAGCGAAGTAAATACAGTTCACTTGTAGTAGGCAACTTTAAACAGTTTTAATCATAATGAAACTTCTCAAATCAAGAGTAGTGGAAGAGCCTCATCACAGATGATTAGATTCAGGATTAGAAAGTGATTACCTTCCCATGTTTGAATTTCATTTTACAAGTGCTTTTCATTATTGATAGTTCATCAATATAGAGAATTATGATCATAATCTACAACTTTTTTTCTTTTTAATTTGGTTTTAAAATAATAAATAAGTCAATTATAAAACAAGCAAATGACTATTTACATAGTTCCGCAGCTGATCAATACATTAAAGTTTTACATAACAATTAACATATTTCAAGCAAGTCTTTTAAATTTAAGTCAAGATTTATATGAATGTGTAATATTAGAAGTACTCATCTTTATAGTATGCAATTCAATTTTTGCCATAATAATAAATTAAACACTAGAGAAGGTAACTTTACTTTTCCAATTTTTTAGTAGTTACCTTTCTAGATATAGTAAGAACAGACCAAAGAAGAGGCACTTGGATTTTTGGAATTATCTCAGGAATCCGAGCATTAAATAAATGGATTATATTGTAGCCAGTCGAGTTGTCACAGAAGATTGGGCATCTGCAGGTAAGAACCCAGAAAGGGTATTTGAAAGCTCCTTGATCAAATCCCTTTGCAACCTAGTAAAATATGCCAAATAATTCAGTGATCTAAGGCCAAAGGTCACTGAAGCATAACCATGCTTCCCAAGCTTTCCCATTGCCCTAGACTCCCTGTTAGGAGAACTTTGATCGGCAAGTTCTCTTTTGGTGGCCTCCACCATGACCATGGCATCAACAGGTACCCCCTTGCCCCAAAACTCTTTCCCCAAAAGTGATGCCAGAATCTTATCTGGTCTCCTGGGTATGGGTTCAACTATGATGGGTTCCTTCCATGTCCACTGTGAGACCAGCTCAGTAAGCTCATTGGCAGGTGGAGTAACCCAGGAGGTAGACTGGCCAGTACCAAAAACCTCCAGAAATAGTGACACCTTGGATGAAGGGTTGCTGGGCATCTAAATACCTCTCTGTTTTAGGATCTTAAGGATGTCTCCAAATGAGCTGTCTTCAGGAGGTGATCATGGGGACCCTTTGAAGTCTATATCCTCCATGACTGACTTGTGGAGAGTCAAAGTGCTTCCTCTTGCACTTCCTAGGGACCTCCTCATTAGGATGCTCTATGGGAGGTCTCAGAAGATATTGTAATTCCCTGTTGGGAAGCCTGAGGGTTTCAGACTGGCTCTCTCTGTGGAAAGGAATGATGAGACTACAGGCACAGAGATGTCAAAGTAGAATGGTGATCTGAGGGGGTTGGAGCCATCCCGGTCTACCAGAGTGGAGAACACCCTATTCACAACCTCAAAGCAGACCTCCCAGGAGACAGAGAGAGAGAAGGCCCTACCACTGACAAGGCAAGATTTTGGGCCATTGCCATCCCCCACTCTAAAGGCAGAGACAAACTATCTGGTGCTGAGGCTCCAAGGTGCAGAGATGGTTCTGACAACCCTGGAGTAGGTGTCTGGTGCCTCAGATCTGACAGGGCAGCTTCAGATCCAAGAGCCCTTCAGATTCAACTGAACCAGAGCACTCGGTGTTAGCTTTGGATCTGAAGATAACAGTATCTTCTGATCCAAACTTGACAAATATGAGAAACTCAGATCCAGAGATTCCCAAGCCACAGTAGGAATTGAAGGAGGAACTTGTAGTAGTAGATTAGTCAAAGATCAGACCTCCTGACTCAAAGAGGTAGGAACCAGTAGGATACCCACCTGACACTGCACCGAGAGAATCTTTCTCAACATTCTTTCCACATTCTTTTCCATCAGACTTCTGGATGAGTGAGTGGAAGCCACAGAGGGAGTCTTGCAGTGGTGTCTAGCCAAAGAGGAGGATGGGATCCTCAAAGGTACAGTGTCAATGGATGCAAAATAAGGAGTCCTGGGCAGAATGACAGAATCTGAATCTCACATATTCAATGAGTTTTGTTGTTGCATCCGAAACTGTCTTGGATCCAAGGGTGATCTTGTAGACTTTGTCAGATCCAGTTTTTGTCATTTCTTAGCTGTCTCCAAGACAGACAAAGATTAAGTCAAAGGTCTTGGTGATGAAGACTTAACATCTTGACTCTTAGTTTGGGGAGGGGGGGGTTGAGTCCCGTATAAGACCTTTTAAAATAAGTTTATTTCTTCGCTCAACTAAGGTCCTAGGATTAAACCTGTGACAAAAAGAGCAATCTTCTTGTAAGTACAAGGCAATATATACACATGGTATTTGCGGCGGACATAGGTAATTTGTGTCTGCACTTTGCACATTTTTTTAAACCAGCTGTACTTTTATCTGCCATAACAACACTAGAAGAGAAAATCTTTCAAATAACAAACCCTCCTTTTTTTGTTTGTTTTGAAAGAAGAAAAGCAAAAATGCCAAAGATGGTAATAGAAATACACAGAGATATAAGAAAAGTCAATGGTTAAAAAGTTAGAGAAATTACTAACAGTATTTTACAAAAGTACAAAAAATTGTATGAGAGAACAGATGAAAAACACTCAAGAAAGGCAATGATACATATTACTAAGGGACTACGAGAAAGGAGAGAGAAGGTATGCTGTACAAATTATGATAAAATAGTAAGATTAAGTAGTTAAAAGATAAATTTGAAACACTTACCCAGAGAAGCTTGAGAGCAATGATAAACTACGTCTTTCGATGAAAGCAGAAAACAAGACCTGAGAGGACTTATGGTGGGTGGATTATGGGTAAGGGACAAGTTTGAGAGCTTCTCATTTACCATGAGATTTAGTAATGGCCGAGTTGGATCCAAAGATCAGATCCAAGCTCATCATTTGAGGATAGAATGAAAATTGACATCATCAGATAACAATTAAAATCACCAGCCATTGTGACTTCAACTTTCATGTACTAGGCTACAGTGTCCATGCAAATTTTTGCATCTTTAGCACCAACCCCTGGAATCCAATAAGAGTTCACCAATGTATATAGTTTTTTTGTTCCACTCAACTATAACAATGCTTAACCATACCGTTTTTATTGAGATATCTTTTACTTTAGTCATTACTGCTGAGTTCTTACATAAAGCTCTTCTTTTAGCTGGAAAGCCAGTACCTGCTTAAACCAAATAATTTAATGAAAGTTTATTTGCATCTTCATTAAGTAAATGTGTATTTTGTAGAAATACTATTTAAGCTTTTTGTAATTGCAAGCATTTGAACATAATCCCCCTCTTACTGCATTATTCAATCCATTAATATTAATAGATATACATTTAAAATCAGACATTTAAATGAGAGAAAAAAACAGGTATAATGAAGTCACATTTATGCACAGAACTTATTATATACTTGTATATAAACAATATAACATCTTCAGCTATGGACAAAACTTCTGAAACTAATAAAAATTACTTAATGATATAACCCAAAAACATTCTACCATGAAATAACATTCCTAATTTAATTATCATTATAACTAATCCCCCCTCCTTTTTGTTTTTAGCCCTTAGCAGAACCCTCTCTATGGTACGCCTAGCCACTACAAACACTAATCTCTTGGACATCCTCCCTTTATTTGGCAATCGACCCTTCTGCTATCCATAAGCTCCAAAAGGACCACTTAAGTATGTGTTCCAGCGAATTACTTATTTCACCGAAATCCATAACTATTTGTAAAGTCCATTACTTTTGCCTAATTGTAACTGTACCTGTACTAGCTAGTAAACTGATGTGAATAAACTGCATTACCCATTTGTTCCTGACAACAAGATGCTAGCAGCTCCAACCTCCCTATATTCTCTCTTGTTCTCCTCTTCCTCACTCCACACCCTTTACTCCTTGATCTTGATTCCCCCTTGCCTTGTACATTCATCTGACTTTCTCTCATTTCCAAACTAGACTCCCTCATATAGCCTTTGCTTTCCTGTCATTCTACTCTCTGCATAACCCGTGCCTCCCTCTAAAGCCTCATTGTTTGCATTCTTCCACTCCATTGCTAGAGACTTTCTCTCTCTGCACTTTTTCACTACCTGTTAGCCACAGACCTTTGGGCTCTCTCCTGTTTCCCTAAAGCCTTCCTGCCTTGATCTCTGCTTCCCAGTATCCCCTCCATCCTCCTCTTCCCAGCCAGTAGCAATCTCTCTATTACTGATTGTTTTCTCAGTCTTTCTGGTCCCAGGTGTTAGCCCCACTCCATTCGCCCTCGCTATGCTCGAGCTCTCTTCATTTCTCTACCCTACCCCCATTCCCACTCACCCCATTACAATTTCCTTTATAGCATCCTGTCCCTCCCTTTCCCCCTAACCATCCAATAGCTATTAACTTCCTGTCCTCGCTCTGACAACTGTGTACCCACTCTCCCTTCCTTTCCCCTGTTACCTGACACAACCTTTTCAATACATCACTCCTTACTCTAAACTACTTCTGTAATCAAGAACCCTATCATATTATCCCACCCCAATATAAAAATGAAACATATTATTTTTATCCCATTCCTATTTCTCCTCTCAACTCAAACCTTTTATCACTTCCATCACCCCTAACACTACATTAAACAACCACCTACAACTCTGCAAACTTCACAACAACCTCCTCCTGCTACATTTCTCCTGCCTTATTTAACCTCCCTAGCACATGTATACAAAAACTACCCCACTTGCACACAATCCTTCCAAACTCTAAATCTAAAACCAAACTCTATAAACTACATTCACACTTCCCTCTACTCTCACTACGCACTACTAGCACACTGTTATAAGGAGATATACACCCCAACCCTGGCCCAAACTCTCCCCTCCCAGCCACCCACATCCCTCATCCTCCAACCCCCCTCCTTCACCAAATAATTTTCAACCTCCCCTGCCCACTACAACTGGATCATCCCCCACCAAACACCTTGCCATATACTCCCTAAATATTTAAAGCCTACCCAATAAAATTACTGACTTCCATGCCCGGATAACCCATACAACCCCTCACATCCTCACACTATCTGAAACCTGGCTTGAACCACATATCTCCAATAATGAAATTCTCCCTCCAGGCTATAGCATATATCGCTCAGATAGATACCCAAAAAAGGTGTTGGAGTCGCTATCCTCCATTCCAACAGCCTCAATCTACCACCACTCCCCACAACAGTCCTCAACTTCTACCCAGCAGAACTTATAATACTCAACTGCCACCACAACCCTCACAAGAAAATAACTATTGCTTCCATCTATATCCCTCCTGGAAACAATCTAAACACTGTTGAAAACATACTGTCCTGGTTTTCCCATAACATAACTTATGAAACCCTCATCTTGGGAGATGTCAACTTAGACTGGTCCAAACTGAAAAATGACTCTCCCCAAAATAGTATTAACTTACACGGCTTCCATCAACTCATATCCTCCCCACCCGACTCCATAAAAATACATCTTCTAGCTCTATAATAGACTGGATACTTACCAACTCCCCCCACCTTTACCACAACCCTACTACTCTGCCAGACTTAGTGATCATTTCCCCATCTCTGTCCTCAGATTCACCACCCAACCCCCCAAACCTCATCTATATCGGGACTGCCATACACTCACCAATGTTAAACTAATGCAATTCAACTCGAATCTATCTTCCATTGACTGGTCCTTCCTAAAAAATATCCCACTAGATGACGCAGTTAGCAGTTTTAATAACATCTTCCTGAATACCCTTAACTCCCTTGCTCCTTCTAGAAGTATTTGAATAAAATCCAATCATGTCCCATGGCTCTCCAAACTAAGTCCCTCATACCCACCAGAGATAAAGCCTGGAAAGCCTGGACCAAAACTAAAGAATTATCCCTTTCTCACCACTATAAGCACCTCAGAAACCTTACTAAGAAACAAGCCAATGCAGATAAGTCCTTCTACAACTCTGGCCAACTTACAAATGAAACCCTCAGAAATGCTGGACTACAATTAACAGAATTCTGTCCCCAGGCCATCCCTCAACACCCAGCTCCTTCCCTAACACAAGCCCTCTAGATACAGCTACCCTTCTTAACAATCACTTTATCAATACTATTCAGTCACTCATCTCATCAAACTGTAAGACTACTCCCCTGTCTATCCCACCCAACCTACCTGACAATCCTCCTTTCTCTCTACATCCTGTCTCCATCTCCTATATAAGATCTCTTCTTTATAAACTCAAACCCTGCTTTTCCTCCACAGATAACCTACCACCTATCTTCCTCAAACTAGCTGCAGACACCATAGCCTACTCAGTGTCCATATTAATCAACAGATCTATACAAAAATCCACTGTCCCCACTCTCTGGAAATCCCTTTTCACCATTCCTCTGCACAAAGGCAGCAATTCTACTGACCCTTCTAACTACCAACCCATAGCCATCCTATCCCTCTCTCTAAGATTCTTGAAAAATGTTCCATCATTCACCCATCCCATTTCAAAGAAAAACTCAAGGCTCACCTACTAAAATCTGTCCATGCCAAGCCCCAACCTGATAACTTTCCCCATCCCCTATGTCATTACCCCTCCTTTTTTTTTTCAACTGATTTGACCAAATCATGCCAGTTTTTTCTCCAAAAATCTCTGATACCTGCACTGACGAAATAAACCAGTAATGTAAATATGTAATTACACTTACTACCCTGTAATATAATACAGGTATACTGCCTTTTAAATTTCTTCTTTTGATTTGTCTAACATATGTATTGTTAAATCAATTCTGTTCATATTCAACACTGTATAACTTTTCTTTAAGTAATATCATCTGTTAGTATAAACTGTGCTTGTAAAAGACCTACTTAGTGATTGCATAACTTCGATTATAAATTGTTATATTTCATGGAGCTTTTCTCCTCGGGTCTCCACTGAAAATAGGTCCCAAGCCCAGTTGGACTAACCCGGTTAACAAACGTCAATAAATAAATAAATATAATTTGCTGAAAAAGATGAACAAACTACTTCTCAAACTCTCCATTAAACTAACAATACTTAGCTCATGCGTCTGATTCATATTAATGTCTCTCATATTTCTAGTGCGCATCATCCCTAAAAAGCCTGTCAATGAGTTATTATGAATAAGAAAAGATAAACAGGTGTTCAGAATCTTTATTATAAATTTACCAAACTGACTATCTCTACAACCATCCTTCCCTGTAAGTCACATTATTTCTCTGGTCATAGAGAAGAAGTTAGTCAGTTTCATATTTATTTATTTTTAGGTCAGATGATTTTATATTGTTCTTATTTTATTTACTATGTGCAAAGTTGTTCATAGGATAGTAAGTTCATTAATTAGTATTCCAATAAAATTAAAAGTGCTAACTGCCCTTGAGGGCCTTTCCACATCCAGTCAATTACTCCATGTGAGAAACAAACCCTGCACCTTGTGCCAATAAGATGAACACTAACTACTAAGCCAACCTCTCACACTTGTAGACATGTTTATATTAACTATATACATCTTAGTTATTTTGATCTTTTTCTATTTCTGTTTGTATATGATCTTTTTCTATTTCTGTTTGTATACTATGTCTTTTACTATTACAATAGTTCTGTTTTATATTTTAGCTAAAATCCTAGTGTAGAATATCATATAAAAGAACATTTATATTTACAACCTTATATATTTGATACTCTTTAATCTAATACTACTGTTAGAATCATCCTATTTTTGTCTTTAATGTTATGTCTAATACTAGCTGGACAAATCTGAAAAAATCTTCCCTTTTAAGATTCAAACTTTCCATAATAAATTGTTCTGTGATATTAAGTTTGATAGTTAAAAAGATAACATAGAAACACAATCCTAAATTTTTTATCAGAAGTGTCTTTCTATAGGCAAGTACATAACCTATCCTTTTGATATAGTGCAAGCATTCATAACTGTTTAGTAACTGGCAGTGGTTTAGAATGCAATTCACTGTCTTTTGCTTATTATCTTACTTTTATTATTTAACATCTTAGCATATGATTCAAAATATTATGATTTACTTTAGACAGGAAGTAGTAGTCTGGACAGTTCTTAGAATTTTCAGAACTCCCGCAGCAACTAATGTGCTTCAAAGCTGGTCTTCATGGAAAAGGTTTGCAAATCCACAGTTTATTATCTACAATTTACACAAAAATGCTCACAAGTGAATCTAAGCCACCTTGACACCACAAACCAATCCCTCAACCCCCTGCAAACCACCAAAAAACAAAAAATATTTTAAAGTATGTTAACCACTAAAAAGTTTAAATAACATTTAATGATTCAGTAAGCACTATTTGTGTGAGATAAAATTGTGAATGTTACTGTAATTAGTTGATAACATTCCAATAACTTTTATATAAGTAAATGTATATATTTTTTTATATTTTGTTTATAACATAACTTTCTTGGGTGCTATTGCACGTCAAATATACTATAAGTCACAAGCATTCAGAACTATGTAATAACAAAGTGGTATAGAATGCAATTCACTGTCTTTTGCTTATTATTGCTCATTATTTAACTTGTATTCATTGACATCTTAGCATATGATTCAAAATAGTATGATTATTTATTTTTAGACAGGATGAAGTAACCTGGACAGTTCCTAGAATGTTCAGAACTCTCACAACATCACAAAAGTACTCATGACTATAAGTTGTTTCAAGCTGGTTTTCATAAGGACTTGAAAATGAACAGTCCTTCAGTTATAATTCACATAAAAATGCTTGAAAGTAAATCCAAGCCACCTCACACCACTCATCAATCCCTCAAACCTCTCCAAGCCACCAAACAAACAAAAACACATTTAAAAGTATTTTAACCACTAAAAAGCTATTGTATTTAAAGAAATAACATTTAATGATTCAGTAAATACTGTTTGTATGATATGTTTAATAAAAGCAGACTGTATTTTTTTTTAAAGGAGACATAGCATATAAACTTGCATTAAAAGAATGACAGTTATGTGCGATCCAGGTTTAACTTCTAAAAGTGTGAACGTTACTCTAATTATTTGATATTCCAATAATTATTTATATATATGCAAAAAGCTATATTTTTAATACTTTGTTTATAATATAGCATATCTTTCTAAGTGTTATTGCATGTCAAGTATCCTATCAGTAGCACACTAATGGACAATTTTAAGAATCCAGAATGTAACGTAACATGCCTCTTAGTGTCATTTGTTGCATCTTGTATCATATTTAATAGCACATTACTCGCCTATTCCAAGATATCAGAAAATGTGCTACCTAACAAGTTTCATCATAACAATGATTAACTTTTAATAAAATGAATAGCTTAATCTTTTAAAGTTTAAATGAAAATAAGTGGCTTTAATTTTATATGTAATTAAAAGAATCAAACTCTAACATTTTAAAAAGGGAACTAGTAACCATTTGAAGTAGGAAAAAAATTAAATAAATGATTTACCTTGTAAAAGGTAATATTCAGTACCTGTTCAAAAGTATTCAACCCCTTCTTTAAATTAATAAGAATTAATAACCATGAAATACATTGATTTTCATTTGTCCTTCAGTTTTTTTACTGTTTTTATCTTATTAACCAACCATCTCATTGCATTTTTTTTCAAAAAAAGTTGATAGATTCCAGTCCATTTCTTTTTTTTTTCTAAGATTTATTTTTTCTGTATAAAGTCAATTGCATCTTCTAGGGTGTTAAAAGTCTTCTTTCCTTCTGGAAGGTGAGTCTTTATTTTTGCTGGAAACAAGATTTGTGCATTAATATTATTTTTCTTTAAACTTTTAGCAAGTGGCACACGTACTTTTCTCTTTGACATCACTAATGTTGAATAGTCAGTGTCAAATCTTATAGTATTTTTTTAATTTTAACTGGATAATTAGTCCATGCAGCTTTTAAGACTAAATCCTTATCTTGACTTGAGAAAAATGTTGCGATCATTGACCTTGGTGAAGGTGTGTTTGTTTTTTAGATGGGTTATAAAGTGATCTGTGTGCCCTTTCCATGCCAATGGGAAAAGTTTCAGGCAGGTTCAAAGTTTTAGGAAGCCAAGTATTAAGGAAATGAATCATACTGTCTCTCCCTCTTCTTTTTCAGGAATCTTGTAAATCCTGCTGTTATTCCTTCTAGATCTACTTCTCCAAGTCTTCTATTTTTTCCCTAGAATAAGTTGTTTCGTTACAGAAGAAATTCAGTGTAATTCTCATTTTCAAGTAATTGTCCATCAAAATCAGACACTGCCTCTTCTATACTTGAGATTTGTGAAGATTGTTGTTTAAGAGATTCACTCAGCACTTAAACTTGTTTTTTTGTCCATTTTGCTTTCTAAGTCATCTGTCTTTACAGCTAACTAATTGATGTTACTTACTCTAGCCTGTATGTCTTTTTTCATTATACTGACCTGTACACTGGGCTTAGTGTGACTCATTCTGACAGAATTAGTTCTTTCTAGTTTTCTTTACAGGATAAAGCAATTAAAAGAGTTTCAAACTTTTTTTTGTAGTAAATCTTTCAGCCATATGTT